>NC_079451.1:19812425-19832425 GCF_903798145.1 Danio aesculapii | reverse complement strand
TCAGAAAAAGAGGGAGGAAGTAGGGGTGGAAGGGGGGAGCTTCCAGACAAAGGTAACTGGAGTGAAAAACTCTGGTTATTTATAATGCATCCGTAATCATCTAATTGATCAGATTACGGAGCTAATGAGGAGCCAGCCGTGTTGATTATAAGCACGTGATCCTCTCGAAATTAGTTTATGAATAAACCACACTTCGTTTATAAATGCATCTGTCATGTTAACGTGGTGAATTCATTTAGCTCACAATTTTAAGACAACTGTGTAAACGTCACGGTTAACTGCTACAACAACCTATATTTGGTTGATTTAACTCATCATTTTAAGGCTACCGGATAAACTTCCTAGTTAATTGTCACAACAAGCTATGTTTAGTTCATTATCTCATAATTTTAAGGAAACCAGGTAACTTTTTCAGTTTTTTGTTACAACAAACTATTTGTAGTTGAGTTGACAAATCTTTTGTTCATGTAACTTTGAATGATATTGGATCAACTTCTTCAAGCAATCAAATGGATTAAGTTGACTGTCACGTCTGCTGTAGTGCCATCTTGTGGTCTTCTAGACACTAGTTGTGTTTTGGTTTTTGTTCCTGTTTTGTGGTTCACGTGATCACTAATAGTTTCCAGCTGTCTGTCATTGTCTAATTAGTGTTGTCTTTTATAAGCTTTGTTATGTTGTGCTTAGTTTGCCTTTGGATTTTTGCTGTTTGCTTGTGCACTCTGTTAACACGATTCTGTTTTGTCTGGCTCTTATATGGTCCTAGTCTGCTCACTGACTCATCGTTTTGGTTTGTTTGTTGTTCACTTTGTTTATTGTTTTGTACTTTTGGATTTTTGTACCTGGCCTGTCCCCTTATTTCTTATTAAAACTTCAATTGCTGCACTTGGATATATCTTGTATTTTTTTAAGCCCACCGTGACATTGACTTAAAAAGTAAGTTCACTCAACAATGTTACAGTTTTAAGTTGAGTGTACTTAAATTTGTAAGTCAACTTAAACTACTTGAAGAAGTTGATGCAATACCAAATACAAAGTTGAAACAACAAAATCACTCATTGTTATAACTTACATTTATAGTTTCAATGAACTCAAAATGTTAAGGCAACCAGGTAACTTACTTTTTTGTCAAACTAACAAATTTTTTTTTTACAGTTTAATTATACTGTGTTATTCTAAATTCCTAATCCTACCCAATAGGATCACTGTTAATAAACAACAAATTAGTAGTTTATTAAGCTAAAAGTCTTAGTGAGTGTTGTTTGTTGTTAATAAGGAGATTTGTACCTTTAAAACTGTGACCATAATTTTATTCATGTTAAAACAAGTCAAACTGTTTAATTAAATATGTGTACATTTGTATACAATTCTAGCATAAAAATCAAAACACTATCAAATGAGTTAAAAATGTCTTGTTTTTTTATTTATTTGTTAACAGAGGGGTTTTGGGGAATCTCTTTTCATCACTATATATTTCTAAAATACTGTGAACAGTGAGGAAAATAATTATTGTTTTGGAGAATAAAACCTAGCTTGTAATCAGGCAAATACATGTATAAACACATCACCTGTTAACAATATATTGAAGAATGTACAGTAGGTTTCTGCCAGCAGTTTTCCAGTAACTTCCTGTAAACCATTTACCTGGATGTGTACGTATTTACAGTATTGTATATCTTTGCTGTAAAATATACTCTAATTTTCACAATGCAACTTTAAAATACAGTAAAAAAGTGCCATTTCAGTTCATATTACAGGTAAATACTGTAATTTACAAAAATCGTTAAAAAACTGCTAAGTTTTGTGTAAGTGGAGGTTTATGGCTCAGCAGGGCACACATTTAAAGAGAGCGACAAAAGAAACACTTAGAAGTGTATTTTGAGTGATTTCTTTTCATTGACTGGAATAAACAACACTTTATGAAATGCCAAAACTCCACTCAAATCTCTAAATAGAGTGTTTTTGTCTGCAGTGTGCTGCTAAAAGGGCAGATGAAATCAGGGAAATGACAAACTGAAAGCAAAACATGTGAATGGAAGCATTTAATGTTCAGTTGCAGCATCAAAGATGTGGACACCAGAGAGCCCCTCGGAGGCGTCCCACTGCTGCTGATGGAAATATCCACACTTCAAACTCAAGAGGCTTTTAACACAGTGCAGAGAACAAAGAATCACAGCTTCAGCAGGGAAATCACCACTCAACTAGAAAGAAATATATCATTTCTGTGTTCTGGTTAAAATGCACACAAATATTTAAGCTCTATAAATAATTCTTAATTATTATTATTATTTTTTTTTTGGTGGTGAAGATGGCTACGGTTAAAACAAGGACAAGTCTTACAAACATAAAACCGAAAGTTCTTCCTACACTCACGGCCCAAGACTGCTCCTTTTGTTGGCAAATGCACCGTGGTTACAGTTAAAAATAGAACAGAAGCAGAACAGAGTAGTTAACAAAAGGTGCAGCAGAAGGTAAAGAGAACTACGCTGTGTGGAAAGACAGAACTTATATCTCTTTATTTAATATGATACCTTCTGAAACTCTTTTCTGTGCCAAAAAATATACGCATGTGAACCATATAAAGTTGATCAATTTTCTGTACTGAATTGAAAATATATAAATATGACATATCATAGTGATTTTCTTAGCTTTATGTAAGTGTGCATGCTGGAAAAATAATCCAGCCAGAGTTGATTAAATAATAAATTATGACATTTACTTCCCATGCACCTGAATTATAAATGAGAACAAACAAATGTTCAGCTTGATATCTCAGCATTCAGAGTACAGGATTTTTCTGCCTGCTGACAGACCGTCTGATGTATTGATTTTATTGACTGATCAATAGTATTGAACAAAATATTAGAATTAGTTCTGCAAAACTAATGAACTAAGGAGACAGGGGGGCACAAAATCATTCGAAATCTAGGTAAATTATATAAAACATTTGACCCTAAAACAAGTTAGCAGTGGCTAGTGATGCTAAAATTAGCTAATGTGGTCATGTTTGCCAAGATCTTTTTGAAATCTCACTGCAGCATTTTGGACTGCCGAGTTATGCCAAGGTAACAGAGTAAAAAAAAACTAAACTGCAGTATTCCAACACACAAAATCATGAAGAATTCAGCATCTTGAGGACAAAGAAAAGCTTCAAATTTGTTCAACAGACAACGATGGATAAAGTAATCTTTCCTTTCAAATAACTTTCTAGAGCATAGGTCTCAAACTCAGCTCCTGGAGGGCTGCAACTCTGCACAGTGTTGCTCCAAGCCAAACCAAACACAGCTGATCCAACTAATCAAGGTGTTCAAGACTCCTAGACACCATTAAGCAGGTGTGAGTTGGAGGCGGAGCTAAACTGTGCAGAACTGTGGCCCTCCACGAATTGAGTTTGAGACCATTGGTCTAGAGCAATTCAACCAGATTGTGGATGTTACTGATTGATGATAGTGTATCAGTCTTCAATCACAAGGCCAAAGCCATATCCAGCTAGTCTCCCAATAGTGGTTACTTACTGATGCTAAGCAGAGCTGTGCCTGGTCAGTACCTGGATGGGAGACTCATAGGAAAACTAGGTTGCTGTTGGAAGTGGTGTTAGTGAGGCCAGCAGGGGGCACTCTACATGTGGTCTGTGTGAGTCCTCATGCCCCAGTTTTAGGAAGGGGACACAATATGTCAGTGAGCGTCATCTTTCGGATGAGACGTTACACAGAGGTCCTGACTCTCTGTGGTCGTTAAAAAATTCTCGTAAAGAGTAGGGGTAAATCCTCAGTGTCCTGGTCAAATTCCCTCCATCGACCTATCAATCATCCCCATCCACTGAAATGGCTCTATCACTGTCTCTCCACTCCACTAAGAGCTGGTGTGTAGTGAGCCCACTGGCACCATTGTCCTGTGGCTGCTGTCGCATCATCTATTGGTGGTGGTGTAGAGAGACCCCCCTCATGATTGTGAAGCGCTTTGAGTGTATGGCCATACACGATAAACGCGCTATATAAATACAGGTTACATTACATTACAAAAGGACAGAAAAAAAATATTTGTTGTATCTTCATTTATCCACATTTTAATGAAGTCCAAACAAGCCAGCCTGATCTCACGAGAAAACGTAAGTATTTTACGTTTTGTCAGTTTAGTGGCTAATTCGTACAAATTCGTACGAGTTCAGTCGTACGAAATTGCACAATTTTAAAAAGGAGGCATGGCACCTAACCCCACCCCTAAACCCAACCGTCATTGGGGGATGAGCAAATCGTACTAAATTGTACGAATTAGATTGTACAAATTCATACGAATTAGCCACTAAATTAAAAAGTTACGAATTGCCGTGAGATTGTGTTGGACAAGCCAACAAAGACACAAATAAATCCTTACCAGAGGGATTAAATGTATGGAGGACCAGGAGTGCCGGTTAGAAATAAAACGAAGAATCAAATGATCAATTTAATAATTGAAGCATTGATGTATATAAATAAATCATAATTTTAGTTAATAGACAACTAAATCTACATATTTAAATGAGTTTATACAAACTGTGTTAGTAAATGCCATTTATTAAAGCAAAAAATATATTTAAAAATAACTTATAAATGTATAAATAAACAGACGGTTTTATAAAAATTTATTTAATTCATGTTTTAAAACGCTGATGATATCAAACAATAAAATGGTGAATTAATAAATAATTTAAAATCCATTTAAATGCACATTTAAATAGCTTTTTAAGAGGCATTTCGGCTTTTCTCTCTCTATTTGCCACTTGCTTTTCTTTCATTCTGCTACATGCTTTTCTAGAGATGAAAATAAATCAAGTCATTGGACTTCAACATCAACTTTCGTCCCCAAGTCGAGCTAAACCCTTTTTCGCTTGTAAATGGAACGCACACTGTCATTGGACAGAGACAAAAATATGGCTCATTTTAGCGGGAGCTTAAAGATCAGCGAAGCAACACAAGTGTCAGGGCAATGTGAACATGTTTGGAGACGGTTTATGGATGATTTAGTAGCTTTAGCTGATTCTGTTAAAGAAATTCTCATCTGGATTATATATTGTCTGTAAAGAAAGGATTTACAGAGTAGGGGTAGCGTTATGTGTTCAGGCGAGGTGTCATTGCTTGACAATGAAAGACACTATAAAGTATATTTTATCCTAAAAATGATCCTGACTGGAACATGTGTAATGAAATAGGGTAGGGTCTAAAACAGAACCCTGAGGAACTCCTAGTGCGATAAGCAGCAGAGGACACATGTACAAGGTATGTACATGTACATGTAAAAGGTTTTTGCTGCTTGTTTAAAATACTTATTTGAAATGAGCTGAATCGACACAATTCTTGAGTTTTTTTGGGGGACAACTTAATTGTTTTATGTTCAATCCACTTAAATTTCTTAAAACAATTATGTTAACTTAAACGATTTGTGTTAGGACAACATGATGGGATTGTGTGTACCCCAGCATTTTTGACAGGGCAGATAATTTATTTATAGTGTTATACATAAGAGATCAAACCCACTCTATGTTTATCTGAAATATAGCATCTTCAATAAATCTGATTTGATACTATGGAAGGAGAAATGTTGTAAAAACAACAACAACAACAACAACAACAACAACAACAACAACAACAACAACAACAACAACAGCAACAGATAAACAGTCAATAGTAGAAAAAGTTAACCTCAAAGTTCGAATACTATTGGTTCCTTGGGAAAAAAATATTAAAGGGACAATTTTTTCCATCATGCCATCCAAAAATAGATGACTTTTTTCTTGAGTAGAACATTAAAAAAGATTTTTAGCTGAAACTCTGCTCCTTTTCAATTCAAAAAAACATAGAGGCCAAGCAAAACTAATGCCTGACTAAATGAGTACAAGGAAATGTACATTATTTACAGCATTACCACCTTCAGATTAGACAGTAAGCGGTCTGTTGTTTTAGTCAAAGTTCACACAGGTTGTGTTTACAGATATAAAGTCTGGTGTTGTTTTTGGTCAGGATGTCTCTGCTGATTGACCCTGATGAGACCAGTGGCATAGCAGGAGGATTTAATGAGTGGAAATGTTCTTTCACACTGCGGCTCTTGTTTTCTTTGGACGCTCAGACATGCTTACATAACATCTGCTCATGCTTGAAGTGCACAGCCCTGATTGGCTCCTGATGACGGCAAGATTTACCGTCAGCTTCCGACTGTATGAGCCGCGGGGTTATGGGAGAAGACCGAAAGCAGGATCTGCGAGTGTGCATGTGTGTTGATGTTGTTGATCCAAAGGCCCGGTTTCCCACAAAGGCCTGATATAAAGGTCTATGAAACACTCATGAAGAATATGAATATTGGTTTTGTTTTATTCAAAGGGAACGTGTCAAGATGTAAAACCATGAACAGATGATGCTGTTGTAAAAAAACTAAAGATATTAGCATTTAGCTTTTAGTTATTTGGTGGTAAAAACAAAGGCAAGATGAAGACAGTTTGTTATTACAGTTAACATGTCAAAGCTCTTCCGACAATAAACTAACAAATATTACTCGCTTCGAATGCTATCACTCGATTGAATAGGCGTTATCAGTGGTTATCAGCTGATAGAGATGGGCCAGTAGGGGCCTTCTCCTATTAGTAGGTGCAGAAGGCTGTTATCATTCATCCACATGGTTAATCAGCTATACTAATAAAGAAGATTCCAAATCCAGATCTGTTTTTACATCACTGTGATGGTTGGGTTTAGGGTTGGGGTATGGGTAGATGCTAATAAAATACAATCAATGGGAAATTTAATAAATATCATACATAATTTTCGTTTATAAATAACTTCTGGCTGCAGCTGTATGTGATGTATAGCTGATTAACCATGTGGATGGATGATAACAGCCTTCTGAGCCTACTAGTAGCCGCAGAATGCCCCTACTGGCTAATATCTATCAGCTGATAACCACTGAGAACGCCCATTCAATCAAGTGATAACATTCGAATTGGCTGGAAAATTGTGGGAGGAAAATTGTTGCAACATAGGCTCATTCTGAAAATGTAGCCCTATTTACATTTCTGGAGATCGCGAATTACATAGCCAGAGGTACGCATGGCTGCATTTTGTCTTTAAAACGAACACTACGGGGCATTATTAAGCCGTTCCTTTTTGCGCTTTCCAGCTGACCGTTTACCTCCATATGGATGGCTTTCCCGCTGTTACCAGTTTGTTCAGTAGCTCGCCATGTAGGTCGGTGGACTTGAGATGAAGAGAGGAGTTGTGTCACGGTTTATGTGTCTGTGTGTTCTTTCTGGATGTGTTATGCCATGTGTGTTGTTGTGTGCGAGGGTGAGAGTGTTTGTTTACCTTTTGAGCTGGAAACGTGTTCTCGAATCAGCACTTAATCAGCATCCTCCAGCTGATTCTTGTTTTGCAGGCTATATATTCAGTCTGTGGTTACTGCTGGTTATCAGTTTGTTGTTGTTCTTGTTCATGTCTGTTTGTCTCCCAGGGTTTCTCTGCAGTCTTGGCCTAGTCCAGGGGTGTCGAAAGTCCTGGTGGGCCGGTGTCCTGCAAAGTTCAGTTCCAACCCCAATCAGACACACCTGGGCTAGCTAATCAAGCTCTTACTAGGCTTTCCAGAAACATCCTTGCAGGTGTTTTGAGACAAGTTGGAGCTAAAATCTGCAGGACACTGGCCCTCCAGGACCAAGTTTGAACACCCTTGGCCTAGTAGAAACTCTTTGTTTTTGGACTTTGGTCTTCGTCTTTTAGCCCTTTTGTTCACTTTGAGATTTGTTTTCTTTTTCACTCATAATAAATATCTTCACTCGCTGTTGTATCCTCTCTGTCTGCAATCGTGACAAGTTGACCACGATGACGAAGTTCGAGTACAGCGAAGAACGGTTTCAGAAAGCGGGTAAGACAAATACAGAAGCCAAAAAATAAAATAAACAAGTAAATGACAGTGGTAAAACAATGTGGAAAAGTCTGAAAACGTGGTAAAAATCAGGCGAGGACTTTTCTTTTTCTGGATTGCTTTTCAAAACTTGTTGGGTTCAGAGAAGTGGTTGGGCAGGTCAAGGGAAGGAGGGAGGTGGGTCAGACGATCAGTCATTCAGTCAGTCAGGGGACAGCAGCCTTTGGTAGATTTACGCAGGAATGGCACTCGTATAATTGAGTAATGAAGAACACCTGGCGAGCACACCGGCCTCGAATCCCACGGAAGGAGCTCTGGACTATAAGAGGAGGAATAATGACAGAGGAAGCTGAGAGAGAGGTCCAGGCCTGGACACACTTATGTTGTGTTTAATTTGGTTCCATTTGTTTTATTTTCTTCATTGAAACTCATTAAATGTTTGTTGGTTCTCTGCCTCCTTCTTCCCGGCAGCCAGGTGGCTGTAAACTTCATTACATTGGTGCCGAAACCTGGGTAAAGGAAGGGCACGTTGTCCAGACACCCTCGCCACTGAGAGGGGTGAGTGTTCGGGAGTGAACCCGAGTGGGGGAGAAGCCCATCCATCTGCTGAGAGTGCTAGGACGGCCAGAGGTTGGCAAGGAAAGATGCATGGGGTGGGAACCGGGTGGGAAAGAGCTGAGAGGAGCCATCCCAGGAAAACGGGGGAGTCACCACGATCTGCCAAGATGCCGAAGCCTACTACTGACCACCGAAGTGAGAGCGAAGCAGGAGACCGGGAATTCTGCCACCTAGAAAAGCCACCACTGAAAGCCAAAAGATGGGCTCGTAGATAGATTCCTTCACAGGGACCCAGCACGTCACCTATCTCTCAGCTGGTGGAGGACCAGGAGACAACATATCAGGAGAACCGAATCCCAATAATTATTATTTTTTGTTTTTCTTTTGCCTCTCTCGGTTGACTGTTTTTCCTCCCGCTTTTTTCCATCTTTTTTTCTCTTGGCCCATCTCATATAGGTCTCACGGGTGCTCTGGTTCTCCGCCTCCTTCTTCCCGCCAGCCAGGTGGCCGTAAACTTCATTACATTGATGCTTTTTTTTTTTTATAACTATCTTTTCATGTTTTCACCTTAAATTGATAGGACAGTAGAGAGTATTGATAGGAAAGTGTGGGGAGCAGAGAGAGGGGAAGGATCAGCATAGGACCACGAGGCGGGAATCGAACTCGTCCAGCCATGAGCAACAGAGTGCATGTGTCGACGCACTAACCACTACACCACTGGTGCTGATTTTTCTATCTGCGATACTTTAGGTGGGAATTTGATCCCATACACTCGAGAGAAGAAATTCGAGATCTGAAAAAGCATACACAGCGGCCTCTGGTGGACAAAAACGACAAAACAAAAAAAACGTAGCTCCTGGGATGTATTTAGCTATCATCAGAAATGTATATAGAGATACGCTTTGGAAAATTCGGACTAAAGGCAAAACATTTTAGTGAACTATTACTATCTATCTCTGTATTGGAATGATGATAATGAGTAAATGGCTTTTTACAGCCTAAATACATATTTAAAGTATTCATGAACAATACTAGACACAAAAAGTAGACATAAAATTATTACTAGACACAATAACTTCTGACTTAAAATTATTACTAGACATAATTTATGACTTAAAATTATTACTAGACATAAACAAAAAACTTTGAAACTATTACTAGACATAAAAACACCCACAGTCTTCTGAAGAATAAGAATTTTGGTTTCGCTTTATTTAAAGGCAAAGCACCGAGATGTAAAACAGTGTATAAACATCACAAACAATGCTCAGGAAGTGCTCGTAAAAATGCAGTAAAAAAAATACAAAGATATCAGCATAACAAGAAAGATTCAAGCTTGACAAGCTAGAATTTGAGCAGTTTGGCGGTGAAGACAGAGCAAAGGCAAGATGAACACTGTTATTACAGTTAATATGGCACTGCTCTTCTGGCAATCAACAGAGAAATCAAACGCTTTAAAGGCGACAACATTGTGAAAATAGATAGCTTCTCAGTGTTTTTAAACCAGAAAACATCACCACACAGAAATGCATATTCCTTACACGAATAAATGGCATTTTTACATTGAAAAAGTGTCATGAGTTCAACGTTTAGCTGGTGTTTCAAATCTTTCCGTAGAAATCTATCAATGCAAATCTTATATCACTACAAGGAGATGCTACATACTGTCTTTCGGTTTCAATGTATGCTATAATAAACAAACAAACGAAACGTCAAATAAAAATAGGTTTTGTGCACCTGATTTCTCAGTCTACCGCATTTATTTGCATGCAGGTTATCTGTTATGGTACATTTTTAACCTACATGTATTTGACAGAACATTCAAGGACATCCCTCCTGTACATTTAGTCCTTCAAGCAGCACGTTTTGGCAAATGTATGCTATTATTATTTGAAAGATGAAATAAATGGTAACTAAACAGTCTGAAAAGTCATAGCTTTTTTCATAAGCAGAAATAAAACACATTCTCTTTGGCCGTTCTACTCTTTAACGGATTCCACAGATGTCAAGTTACATTTGGCATTAAATGTTGTGAGTTTAAACAGAAAGGTCATTAATAAAAATCTCATAATTTTGTCATCATTTAATCATGTCATTTCAGGCTAAATTACATGTGCAATTGATTCATTTAAGATTCAAATATAAAATATATATATAGTTTAGTGCATTCCAATGAATAAAATGGTTTTAGTTTTATGATTTTGATTTTATTTGCTGATGGTGAATAAATGATGACATAATACACTACCTGACAAAGGTTTTGTCGTTGATCCCAGTTGTAAGAGCAACAAATAATAACTTGACTTCTCTTGATTATGTGAAAAAGTGTCAGAAGGTAGATTTTTCCTATGAATCATCTGTTGATCTGCATCCCAATCATCACAAATACTGCAGAAGACTATTGGAACCCGCATGGACCAAAGATTCTCATAGAAATCAGTCAAGTTCGGTGAAAGAAAAATCATGGTTTGGGACTACATTCAGTATGAGGGCGTGGGAGAGAACTGTAGAGTAGTTGGCAACATTAACAGCCTGAGGTATTAACACATTTGTGCTGCCCATTACATTACAAACCACAGAAGAGGGCAAATTCTTCAGCAGGATAGCGCTCCTTATACGTCAGCCTCCACATCAAAGTTCCTGAAAGCAAAGAAGGTCAAGGTGCTTCAGGATTGGCCAGCCTAGTCACCAGATATGAACATTATTGAGCATGTCTGGGGTAAGATGGAGGAGGCATTGAAGATGAATTCAAAGAATCTTGATGAATTCTTGGAGTCCTGCAAGAACGCTTTCTTTGCCGTTCCAGATGACTTTATTAATAAGTTATTTGAGTTATTGCAGAAATGTATGGATGCAGTCCTCCAAGCTCATGGTAGTCATACACTATATTAATTATTTTTCCACTGCACCATGAATTTATATTCTAGACTGTATTACTGTTAAGTGACAAGACTTTTGTCTAAGCAAAGTCAAACCTTAATTAAATAATTAAAAATCAAGGCATGATCATATTTTATTTTGGTAAAATAATCGCAATCTAGAGGCTTTTGCCTTTCATATATGCCACTGATACCAAATGATAAACTAGAAGTCAAGTTATTACTTGTTGTTCCTAAAACTTGGATAGGCAACAAGACTTTTGTCAGGTAGTGTATAATATTTTGGATAAACACTCACTTTAAACCTCATGCAGGCTGAAGGCAAATAGAACTGTCACACAATGTTAAAGTATGCTATAGAAATATATTTATACATTGCATTAACACAAAACATTCTTATTTAATCATCATTGTCATCATATAACTACTGATTAATCATTGTGTGATGATCATATGAGCAATTTTAATCAATTGTGTCAAGAAAAAAAGAATTTTCTAACAGAATCATGCTTCTGTATCATACAACAATAAAAAAATAAGACAACTGAGAAGCTTTTCGAAGCCATTTCAGTCGCAAATGCTTTCAAACAGATTCTTTCGTTTTATCTACAAGTGCTAATGCAAGATATAAATGAAACTCGTGTGCCACCACAAACTCGTGTGCCACCATAAACTCTGATACCCTGTTCCATTTTATAAACAGAAACATATGCTGAGTTTGAAATACGGTCCAAAAAACAATGAAGAGTTTACATGACAACAATGTGCTAAAAAGTCGATGCTTTCTATATTACGCATACAGGCCAGTAATTAGCGATGTCAGTTTGTTAAAAAACACTACGTGTCTGTGTGATATATATGAGATTTCAACTGTTCTCAGCGTTACTTGCCATAAGTGCATATTTAATTGCAAGATTTCTAGTACTAGTAAGAATTCTCAGCAAATAAATCCTTCCTAGTAACAATTCTATATTGAGAGCTCTATAAATCACTTCTTAATAGCAACAATCACAAGCAGATAGCTCTTTTGTTCATTTAAAAATAATCTATAAAATAACTTGTACTAGTCGTGCATCTCCATTGACTTCCAGTCTTTTTTTAATTAGAGCTGTGCAATTGAATTCTAGTAAGAATTACAATTAGATCGCTCCATTTGCAGTTTGACAGCTTTCTAAATGATTTTGGCTCTAATTAAAGATCTCTTTGCATTAATTACAATTAGACAGTAGTCATTTAATAGTAAAAATGTATTTACAGAGCTCTATTATTCATCCTTTACTCTTAAAAACACTTAATTTACACTTAATTCAATTGTAGAGATCTGCCATTTAAATTTGTTATGAGTACAAATTAATTCAGAGAGTTCTCGAATTGAATTTGTAGAGCTTCATAATTAAAATAAACGTCAATAGAAATGTGTGACGAGCAAAAATCTATTTGTTGATGAAATATAGAGCGATCCACATTCAAATAAATAATTTGTTGTTTGTTCTAACTACTTATTTAAATGACTTAATTGTTGCATGTTCAATCCATTTACATTTTTAAACTTAATTTACACTGTAAAAATGCAGCGTTCCACACAATTCATTCATATTATCCCAACACAAATTGATTAAGTTAACACTTTTAACAAATTTATGTGGATTGAACAAACAAAAATGTAAAAATTAAGTTGTCCAAAATGAAATCTCAAAAACTATGTTGTTTCAGCTCATTTTAAATAAGTAGTCAAACTCCAAACTCAAAACAAACATTTTTTTTGAGTGTGTGTTGGGACAACAATCCTGCATTTTTTTTTTTACAGTGTAATAGCAATGATCAAGACTAAATGCACAGATGATAACAATGTGCTTTTTAAAAATGCACTAAAACCATCATCAGCTCGCCTTTTCAGGCCCCTAAACCATTGTTGTCATGTAAACTAACCAATATGAGTTACAAAAATGTTTTTAGTTGTGTAAATGCTTCCTACGTTCATTGACGTTTAGACAAGACTGCTGTTTCAATCTCTTAAAAACAATGCATTTCATTTATCCACAGGATCCAGTGTAGCAGCTTCTGGGAAGTCTTTCCTGGTGGGTTTTAAGGCACAAATATGATTTCCTTTTCAGGAATACAAACTTCTTTTAAACATCTCTTATAAAAAACGATTCGTTTGACTGGCACATAAAGTCACGCTCATTCTGAGTTCAGTACGCTGAAAACTGTATCTGTATACATCCAGAAAAGACATGAAAGTTTCCGATAGCTCTGTGAGAAAACACAGCTGTAGACTCAAAAGCATCTTCCTCTTCTTGCATTTTAGTATGTGCTCGGGGGGCTTATTTGAGATGTTCAATGATGGAGATCTCGCTGCGATCGGGACAGTCTGGAGTGAGCCCGTTCAGGTAGAGACTGCCGTTTTTGGTCAAAGTAGGGAGACCTTCTCTCTCTAGTTCATCTGTGAAGTTTACAGACAGGGTTCGCTTGCATGGCATCATGTCCTGGCCTGGGTTTTGGCCGAGCTCTGATGACAGCTTGCGTTTGATGTACGCGGCCCGCTGAAACTTGTCATAGATTTCCACGCTCAGGCGGCGGCGCGTCTCTTTGAACTCAGCGGACACATTAGCCGTCCATTCTGCAGCGTGAGCACGAAACTCTCCCACCTGCAACAGAGGGAATGTTCAGTGGGACCAGACACACTCAAGTGTCACATGTGTTCAGAAACATTTAGGAGGTGCAAATCACAATTCTGAAAAACCTGTTTTCTGTGAAAACGCTTCAGCTCGAGGGAATGTGAAGCATGTGGGCTGATTCAGCCTCGGTGCAACTGGGAGTATTATAGACTGCATGCTCTGCTGTGTAAAACCATACAACTCATCCATCGAGCGCAGAGGTATACCAGCTCACTGTTACTGTGCTTTTGTTAAATCATCTGGTCTAATTTTGTGTCTTTCATTTCCAAATTTTGAACTCTCAGGTTTTAGTTTCTTAGTGTTGCTTGATAGTACCGGCTCTCAACAATAGCAATTACAATATAAGGCCTTAAACCAATCAATCAATCAATCAATCAATCAATCAATCAATCAATCAATCAATCAATCAATCAATCAATCAATCAATCAATCAATCAATCAATCAATCAATCAATCAAATCAAATCAAACAAATCAACCAAATAATCAATCAGCCAACGAGCAACCAACCAACTAACCAATAAACCAACCAACCAATCAACCAATCAACCAACCAACCAATCAATCAATCAATCAACTAATCAACCAACTTATTAACCAACTAATCAATCAGCTAATCAATCAATCAATTCAAATTAATCACCAACTAATCAACCAAACAGCCAACCATCCAACCAACTATCAACTAATCAACCAACTAATCAACCAACCAACCGCTAACTAATCAACCAAATAATCAATCAATCAATCAACCAACCAATCAGTCAATCAATCAATCAATCAATCAATCAATATATCAATCACCAACGAATCAACCGACTCAACCAAACAGCCAACCATCCAACCAACCAACCAACCAATCACAACTAAGCAACCAACTAATCAATCAACTAACCAATCAATCAATCACCAACTAATCAATCACCAACTAATCCACCAACTAAACCAAACAGCCAACCATCTAACCAACCAACCAACCAACCACCCAACCAACCAACCAACCAACCAACCAACCAATCATCTACTAATCAATCAACCAACCAACCAACCAACCAATCAATCAACAAATCAATCAATCAATCAATCAATCAATCAATCAATCAATCAATCAATCAATCAATCAGCTATTTAGTCAATCTACCAATCTTGGCAAAAAAAGAAACTGATCTGAAAACCACCAAACCCATGCTTGGTAAACCAAACCAACATACTGCTCAATTTGGGATGTCATAATAAAAAATGATGCTTTTTATAGTGACACTCAGCATGTAACTGCCATCAGAACACTGCTCTAAAATAGCCTGAAACATTAACAAAGCAAGAACAGAAGTGGGCATACCTGAGTGAAATGTCACATTTCTAAACCCCAAATGAAATGAGCAATTCCATGCAAATGTCAACTACCAAAATAGCGAAACCCTTTCTAGGTTTTCTTTTGTGTGTGTGTGTAGGTTTGTGTTTTACAGTACTCTAAAAATACTCAAAAATGTCTCCGTCAATATTTTCAAACAATTATATTTGATTTACATCCATAACAGAGAGATATCACATCCATAACAGCTTTTCCTCATTAAGGCAAAAATATCAAATAAAAATGAATCAGTTTTGTTCAATAGTGAGCCAACTCATTTTCTTTTGATTAGCAGTATTTCTTTTAGGTTGTGCAGTTCACAGAATTTCTACACAGTATGTTGTATACTGTAAACTCACATACTTATTATGTTTATTTCCCTCAATTAAACTATTACAAATGCTTCAGCTTGATATTTTTCTGATCCCATAACTCTGTGCTTAGTAGTTTTAGAAAATATTAACAGCTGTTATAATATATTGTTAACATGTACTTTCCTTGTGAATGCTGGCATTGATCTAATATAATTATCAAATACAACAAAGTAAGTTTGAAATGTCTGATCACTTTATGTTTAAACAGACAACCTGTCTGCTAATCTTCAGCATGTTTACTAGTAATCATACTTTACAGAGTAAGTTACATTTGGAATTTACAACAAAATAAAGGCTGTTCAAATGATAACAGAATCATAGAGAATTTAGGATCAGCAAACAATAATGGGGTATATAGACAGAGGGCTTTTAATTTCAGCCAGCTAGCGTCAGCGCTTCTGGTGAAGTGTCTTTTCATTATAAAATTGCCACGTTTGACAGGTCAGATTTCTTTAAAAATCACTGATCTACACTGCCTGATAGATAAATGATATAAAGTGGGTCTCAAACCAAACAACAAGCGCTGCATTAAATTCCATTTTCCCCGACATGTCTTTCAAATGTGACAGTTTATTTTACCCCAGTATTTTCAATGGAGTTTCTGCCCTCGCCTGCTGATCGTGACGGCGCTAGTGGTCTTTCATCTTGTTTAACGCTTAAACAACTAATTTAATGCTTAAGTCGTTAACATTGCGCTTTCACCGAAAGTTTATCATTGGCTGAAAAACACTAGCTGTGCATATCACGCATTGACTGTTGTAAATCCAAAGGCAATTCAGTGATTCAGAATCAGATTTAATAACAAATGTTAACATGTGACACTGCTAATCTGGTTACTTTTCATTTTTTTGCTTTGTCAAGTAGAAGTTCTGAATGGACGCTAACTTAATGGTAGAAACCAAATTAACTAGTGAGTGATTTCAATTCAAATTCAATTCAAACCCTGACGGTAACTGCAGAATAGGCAAGTATACAGTTGAAGTCAGAATTACAGTGTAAGCCCCCCATTATTTTTTTTTCTTTTTAAAATATTTCCCAGATGATGTTTAACAGAGCAAGGAAATTTTCACAGTATGTCTGATAATATCTTTTCTTCTGGAGAAAGTCTTATTTGTTTTATTTTGGCTAGATTTTAATTTTTAAAAAACATTAAAGGTCAAAATTATTAGCCCCTTTAAGCTATATATTTTTTGATGGTCTACAGAACAAACCATCATTATACAATAACTTGCCTAATTACCCTAACCTGCCTAGTTAAACTAATTAACCTAGTTAAGTCTTTAAATGTCACTTGAAAAATATCTAGTAGAATATTATTTACTGTCATCATGGCAAAGATACAATAAATCAGTTATTAGAGATGAGTTATTAAAACTATTATGTTTAGAAATGTGTTGAAAAAAATATTCTCTCCGTTAAACAGAAATTGGGGGAAAAAATAAACAGGCGGGGCTAATAATTCAGGGGGGCTAATAATTCTGAATTCAACTGACTTCTTTACTACTAAAGCTACACTAAAATGGATTATGGCTTTAGTTGGTCCAAGGAACTATGTTTAAATTAAACAATTCACTTATGTTTCTCTATTAAAACCAAAAGAGTTTAAAGTAAGTTTTCAAATTTCATTAGCCCGCTTAATTAAAGTGAATGAAAGGGAGTTGTGTTGCTTTTGCAGCTCTGCATTTTGGTCAATAGGTAAAGTAATATCTGCACCTGCGCAGTTTCAATACAACACAATTCATAATTTAGCTTTAATCTATTCAGTTCAGTTCAATAACTAAATAGATTAAAGCTAAATTATGAATGTTGTGATGATTGAACTAAACAACATTACATTACCCTTATGCAACTAACTTAAGTTCACTAAAATAAATATTCTTTCTTTAAGGTAACAACTTTAAGGTTACGTGGAACCTGTTGACAAAGTTAATTAAAGCCAACATATCATTTTTTTGAGTGTACTGTTTTGAAAGGCGTCGCTTCACAGTCCACCCATGCTAATTATCTTGACAGTGCCATATTGAACTCTTTTCCTGAATTTTTTCCTTTTTTAAGAGATTCTGTCTGATGTATTATTAGAAAAATAATGCAGAAGTGTAACAATCATGTCAAGACAACTAGCATAGGTGACCTGTGTAACAATTTTCCTCAAAATAGCAGCTTTAGAAGGAAAAAAATTGAGAAACTGTACTTAAAAAAACAAGAAACCTTTGCTTCAATCTCTAATGAGGTCATTAATGCTCCTTAAAGGACCTGTGAAAAGTTTATTCCTGATGCAGAAAAATAATAGCATTTGCTGCATTACACAGTGTGTTAACAGCATTTAAGGTGACACATTAAGGGTGAGAATCAGTTGGCAGATCTGGGTCATTCAGACCTTTCATTCATATTAATACTACACTACACATCTGCTCACTTCTATTTCCCATAAGAAGTGTTGATGGACTTCAGTGTGACACATTTCCAAGTTTAGATTTTTAGTAATCTGCCCAATTACACTGGTGCTACTTGACAAATCTACTTGAGTTCTAAACATAAAACTAAATCAGTCTTTTGTGCTCCTACAATATGACATCAGCAAATTGCACTTTTAAGATCTCATCAACGAGCACAAGAGAATATATCATTGTGTATCTCAGCCAGAACAAACCTTCAGTTCTAGCAAATCCAAGCACATCATTCCATTTATTCACTTCTTACACTTGAGTAAACGAAAGCTAAATACAGTGTGCTAATCTGTGCGCGACATAGCAAACATAGCCACAATAGCACATAATGAACTCCTCCACATGATCTGGAACAGTTCATTCTGGACTCATAAAGCATACTAGAGTGAGTCTGATATTTGTGGAGATGCAGAATAAGCTATAAAGGTAAATGGATTTGCTCAGAATGCAGTAAATGAAGTGTGTAGCCTTTTGTGGGGTGCAGTTATGGTGTAAAATGTAGTGATGTAATTTCCTGGCAAACATTTGTATGAACAGAAAATAGTGTTTATGTTTGAATCGAAACACTCTCAAATTACAAATATAATTCCTGGATTTTTGAAAATACACTCAACGGCCACTTTATTAGGTACACCTGTCCAACTGCTTGTTAACGCAAATTTCTAATCAGCCAATCATATGGCAGCAACTCAATGCATTTAGGTATGTACACATGGTAAAGGCGAACTGCTGCAGTTCAAACCGAGCTTCAGAATGGGGAAGAAAGGTGATTTAAGTGACTTTGAACATGGCATGGTTGTTGCCAGACAGCTGGTTTTAGTACTTCAGAAACTGCTGATCTACTGGGATTTTCATGCATAACCATCTCTAGGGTTTACAGAGAATAGTCTGAAAAAGAGAAAATATCCAGTGAGCGGCAGTTCTGTGGGAGCAAATGTCTTGCTGATGCCAAAGGTCAGAGGAGAATGGCCAGACTGGTTCAAGGTGATATATCTCACATATATAACCACTTATTACAACAGAGTTACTTAGAAGAGCATCTCTGAACACACAACACGTCCAATGGCAGTAGAAGACCACACCAGGTGCCACTCCTGTCAGCTAAGACCATAAAATGAGGCTACAATTCACACAGGCTGACCAAAATTGGACAATAGAAGATTGAAAAAACGTTGCCTGGTCTGATGAGTCTCGATTTCTGCTGCGACACTGGGATGGTAGGAATTTGGCATAAACAACATGAAAGCATGGATCCATCCTGCCTTGTATCAACGGTTCAAGGCTGCTGGTGGTGTAATGGTGTGGGGGATATTTCCCTGGTACACTTTGGCCCTATTAGTACCAACTGAGCATCGTGTGAATGCCACAGCCTACCTGAGTATTGTTACTGACCATGTCAATCCATTTATGACCACAGTGTACCCAGCAGGATAACGCACCATGTCATAAAACGCGAATTATCTCAGACTGGTTTCTTGAACATAAAAATGAGTTCACTGCATTTAAATGGCCTCCAAAATCATCAGATCTCAATCCAATAGAGCACTTTTGGCATGGGGTGGAACAGGAGATTGGCATCATGGATGTGCAGCCGACAAATTATGTCAATATGGACCAAAATCTCTGAGGAATATTTATTTGCCACGAAGGATTAAGGCAGTTCTGAAGGCAAAAGAGGGTCCAACCCGGTACTAGTAAGGTGTACCTAATAAAGTGGCTGGTGAGTGTAGGTTTTTTACTGACTTTAGAATTTCTTGAAAATATAATGAAATTCAGGAACTTTGTCAGCTAAATATTTTTTCAATGTAAAACCCAACTATAACAGATATTTAAAAT
>NC_079451.1:19607425-19807425 GCF_903798145.1 Danio aesculapii | reverse complement strand
TAAGGGCTCTTTTCTTTTATTGCATGTTTTTGGACTGTGAGAGGAAACTGGGAAACCCGGGGGAAACCCACGCGAGCACAGGGAGAACATGCAAGCTACACACAAAAAAATGTCGACTGGTCAAGTAAGGACTTTTAACCAGTGACATTCTTGCTGTGAGGCAACCGTGTTAACCACTGGACTGCCGTGTCGCCCAAACTGGGAAAAGGAATAGAGGTGGGAGGACGGGATTCTTCAAGACAAAGACTCTGAGGTAAGAAACTGGTTATTCATATAGGAATCATCTGATTTGTGAATCATGTGTTAGCTAATGCGGGACTTGCCATGGACAATTATTAGCACGCGATCCTCTCGAAATTAGTTTATAAATACACTTCACTTAGATATTTGCAGTAGAAAACAAGACAAAAATCCTGAGGAAGAACTTTTTCACAGTGTTATCTTAAGGTAAAGTATTAAGGTAATTTCAAACCTTGAAGTGAATAAATCTGAGTGAAAATAAATAACTTAAGAAACACGTTTTTACACAGTAACAAAAGTGCACTCAACTTAAAATAATTGGTTATATTTTGCTTCGACTCAGTTACAGTAAGTTTTGTTTACTTCATTTACATACTTTAGTATTTTCGACTTAAAATGTGTACATGACAAATTTAAATATTTGACCCAACTACAGATTTCAAGTAACCTTGACTTGCAAAGTTTAGTGTTAATAGGTTAACTTACATTATCAAGTAAGTAGAACTTGCCAAGTTTAGTTTAAATACATTAACTTACATTTTTAAGTTATCCGTACTATTATTTAAATTTACTGAACTTAATCTAGCAGATTTTCTACACATTAGCCATAGCAAAGACAACCAAATACATTACACATTTTATTTACTTTCGATGTAACAATTACACACAATCTACTTACAATATTATTGTCTTCACAAAATAATTTTTCTTATAAAGTCATTTTCCTTAAAAAAATTTGTCCTTACAAATAAATTATTAAAACAAACTCAACTCAACATACGTTTTTAAGTTGAGACGACAAACATTCTAGTTAGGTCAACTTACAGACTAGTTAGCACAGTGAAAACTTACCATGTTAAGTGGAATTAACAAATTCAGAAACTGCAAGTTAACTTACAAAACATGTTGAAAAAACTACAATGTGGAATCATTTTCTACAATGTACCTTCATAAAACCTGCAGAAGCCCTGTAATGACTTTAGCCAGATAGAATGAAACACTCACCACAAACATCTTTTCCACTTTGGCGATTCCTTTGCCAAATATGGTTCCCAGCTGATCGCCCACTCCAGCCAAGAGAAAGCCAAAGAGTGGGATCCCCAGCAGGGCGTAGATAATGCAGAAGATCCTGCCTCCTTCTGTGTGTGGAGAAACATTTCCAAACCCTGCACAAAGTGAAGTCATTTTGTCAAAAAAAAACCTTATTTTAGCTCACCAAAAGTTAGTAAGGCATTTTCTGACCATTGTGTTGAGTCAAAATGATCGTTTTCAGCAAAATGGTTTAAATCACACTTCCCAAGTGCTCTTGAAAGATCTTCATTTGATCTGCTGGACAGAGAATTTAGGTTGGGACAATTTGTTTTTCTGTCAGGAAACATTAGAGCTGAATTATCCTGCACGCAGTCCACCAGTGAAGACTGCTTCAGTGCTTATATTTAGCTCCAGTACAAGAGCAAAGCAGATCAAATCATTACATCGATGTAAATGTGATAAATGGGAGGTAATTAGGTTGAATTTCAGCTGTGTAAATCCATTGATTTTAAAATGTATTCAGGTCTCACACAAAGAATCAGTGCAACCAGGCTGGGTCACAGTGATGTGAGGTAAATTACATGCTATCAAACTCACGAGCAAATGGCCTTTTTTCAACCTCTTGATTAAAAACAAAAGAGTGTCGGGAAGTTTTACAGTAATCAGATTAATGGAAAGGATTCAAACCCTTTGTGTGTTTTAATTTTTGTCTTTAATTAAAGCACTTTTTTGTGTAAAGCACAATTTTCTGAATTTGAGCAATTGAGCTATTCTGTGCTGTAACATGCACTGAAAAAATAATGTATGGGGTAAATTTAAACAAACAAATAAAAATGTAACAATGTTTAATTTAATTAGCTTGTTTAAATTCAGCCCCAATAAATTGTTTACCACCACTTACCTTAAACAAAAGTAAATCTAAGGAATCATCTTTGAATCATTTTTTTTCAGTGTGAATGCAAAGAAAAGGTTTAAATTTCAAACTATAGTCTCTCACACAACCTGTCCTGCATTTCCCAGAAGCATTGTAAGGCTGTGTAGATCGTAAAATGATTGTGCAGCTGATCTTAACGTTACAACCAGTTTCCCAAAAGCATCGTAACTGAAGTAGCACTTAGAAAAATCATTGCAGATCTACGACTGGAGTAAGTGTAAAAGTGCCATGTGCGTCATAAGAAGAAAAAGTTCTGACGTCACCTGCTTGACAATTGACAGATTACACTTGTAAATTTACTCAAGTACAGTGTGATTGTAATTAAAGATTTTGATTGTACTTTATACTTTTTTACATTTACAATTAAAATGATCAGAAAACAAACAGAAATAGAAAAACACATCTAATTTTAATGACAAAAAAAATGAATGAAAGAATTAGAAAATATCTTTGAAAGACTTGGAAAAAATATGTAAAAAAATCCAAACAATTAATGACTTTCAAAACCATCCATGTGTTGGCCATTTCCTATGCATAACCTTATGTACTGTCACTTAAAATGTTTCCCCCGGCCATTTTGCCAGTGTCTCAACTAGGCATGGGAAGATTTTCAAGGTTTACCACGGTTTGAAAAAGTCAAGGTTTTTAAACTGCCAAAACTTTCTGTTATACCGTTCCTACAGTTTATGTAAGTTTTTTTTGTCTTTTTAATGTGTTTACAACTTTGTTATTTAGTTTTTTAGGGCAACATCTCCAGCTGAAAAGGACCCTCCACATCAAAAGCTACTGTTCCAAAATATTTTAAATGTTTTTTAAAATAAAATATATTGTGTTCAGTGGGGTGTTCATTACAGCGCCTCTCGCCATACCCTATTGCTGCGTGACGTGTATGCATGTGGTGAATGGGCGTAACCTGAAGCGTTTGTGATCTCATTAGCCCAGATGTATTTTTTGTAGTCCCCAAATTTGTTTGCTGTAGGCTTTGCTAAGCTAACTCTGTAAAAGCCAATGTCTCTCTTTGCATTGAACTTTGAGCGCATTAAATTCAGAGATGTTGTTTAAAGTTTAAAATATGATATCATAGTGGACCACCCCTTAAAGACCCCGTAGAAAGCCTGATTTTCGGAAAAAGATCATGGAATTGCAACAACCTTGCACCTTATCTTTGTCCTGAGCATATGAGGGTAGTAAATGACATTCCGACTCATCAACAAAAAAATGTATGGTTGCAGTTCACTAAATGACCACCGGTCACTAAAACAAGGGTTTCTGATTTGTCCAGTGTTGCTTTATGTAACGACCCTAGTCTAGGGCAGCAATGACGTAATATCAATCAACACTGGACAAATAAAATCACTTTTATGAACATTTGGAATCGGCTAAATTCAATTTAGACCCTTTAAATTCTAATTGAGTAAGAAATTTAATTCAGCACATTCAAATGCAAGACTATAAGACAGCAAGAATACCAGTGATTGTGGTAGTGCTGGCACAGCAGGAATTTAAGCAATTACGAGAAGAAAAAGTCATCCCGAATAAACCACAGCAGTAGGAGACGTTTCTTCAAGAGCCTCCATCCAATTACTCCTCCATCTTCCTTGAAACTCATTAACCGGCCTCAATCACTCCTCATGCAATCTGTCTTCTAATTAAATCAAAAAACCTTGAAAGAGCCATAAAAATCAGTTCCCTGTGAGACAACGTTAATTAAACATAGGCACAACGGACGCAAAACAAGTGTCTTTAACCGTAGTCTTTTGGAAAAAAAAATGATGCCCATATGCTCATGGTTGGTTGCAAGCATCATACTTGTTCCAGAAGATTAACTAAAATGAGTTAAGTTTCTCAGCATTAAAAATTGATGATGTGTGTTAATGGCTTGAGCATTTCTGTTTTCCCCTGATGAAAACTACTGTAGGCAGACTCGTCATTGTTCGGATAACATCTCATTTCCTGACATTAAATGGAAACAAACAACATGTAATAATGAATAAATCATTTGGCAGAGGCCTAGATAAGGAACCAAACTGGCAACCGGTGCGCCAAATTCAGCCTGCTAATCATGTCTGCAGTCTGTTTGATTATGCAGAAATACACATGTAAAAATACACCAGCACTTATTTGCATGTCATTTTAAACACAAATGACTTGATGGAGACACATTTATAAGTGTAAAAAGACATGAGCCACAGGAGTTGATGCAGTTGTACGTCAGCATATGTGTCTTCCGCAATTAACAAGAAATCAAGTGTTTTATTCTTCCTGCATAACAGATGTGTCTCATCTGATCTCTCTGTAAAAACTGAAGGTGTAACATGCAGACAGTGTGCCTGCTTCTACTGTGACTCAACACTCTTGATCCTGGGCTGTGATGAGCCCAGACAAAATGTTGCAAGATGTGTTTCAAATGTAGAAGGCGGCGCTCAGATTATGCAGGACTTGAGGAGCTGGGAAGGCCATTCTTTGTGTTCTTTTTGAAGAATTCTTTTGTCTGATGAGACAGGTATATTATGTGTTTAGTGCAAAAATACACTTGAAGATTCAGACACTGCCCTTGCCGTTCAGCCTCTGGCACCCGGACTGCAGCTCTACACAAGGCGTTTGGCCATAGGAGAAATGGTCGTGCCCAACTGGGCCTGGTTTCTCTTGAGGTTTTTTAATTCTTCACCTTCGCCAATTGGTAAAGTTTTTTCCTCGCCGCTGTCGCCACTGGCTTGCATGGTTCAGGATCTGTAGAGCTGCGCATCGATGGATTTGCTCTTCAGTGTTTGGACTCTCAGTAGTGAATATTAAACCACACTGAACTGAGCTAAACTGAACTGAACTTAAACTCTGAAAACTGAGCACTGTTTAAATTGACTATGATCTTTTATGTGAAGCTGCTTTGACACAATCTACATTGTAGAAGCGCTATAGAAGGTGAATTGAATTTAATTAAACCTTTTGGGGATCTTTGCCATTTTTTGTTCTTCAAAGACAAATTTAGAAATTTTCAGTATATAAAGTAGGGCTGCACGATACTGAAAAAATCTGACACTGCAATATTTATAGTTGCGATAAACTGTATGTCATAGGTCTCAAACTGCATTCCTGGAGGGCCGTAGCTCTGCACAGTTTTGCTCCAACCCTAATTAAACACAGCTGATTAACACAGCTATTAAGCATGTGTGAGTTGAAGGTGGTTGGAGCTAAACTGTGCAGAGCCGTGGCCCTCCAGAAATTGAGTTTGAGACCAGTGCTGTATCTACAATTTCACTAAATGTTTAAATAGCACTATTTGGAAAGAATTTATAGTCACGTTTTATTTTAACGTTCACTTCTCGCTATTAGCAAACCATTAACTATGACTTTTACTTAAATAAAGTAACTCCTAATTTGCTCCTTATTAATAGATATTAAGGTTGCTTAGATATTGGGTAAGGACGTAGAATAAGATCATGCAGAATATTTAGTATATAAGTACTAATAAGCAGCCAATATCTCAATAACATGCACGCTAATAAGCAATTATTTAATAGTGAGCATTTGTCCCTAAAGTGTTACAAATTGTATTAATTTAGATTGTTTGGGATGAATCTATAGGGAAGTGAATGATGCATAAAATATAATAAACAAATTGCAAACATACATAAATACAATAAAGCAAAGATGTGGCACAGTCACCAGCGATCTAGCCCATGCACGCTGAAGAACTACAAATCTGCCAGCAAAAGAACTACAAGATCCAGTCATGCACCACTCACACACCTGCCGTAGATCGTGTCTGATTGCAAACACTCACAGCTGAAGCCGCTCATGAACTGATTACATGGACTATAAAGTCAGCACACAAACACACAAAAGTTGCTGAGTCTTGTTTAAAAAAAAAGTCTTACAACGTGTTTTCCTTGCCTTCCGTGTTTTTGATCCTTGCTTTGTTTTGTTTGTTTTACCCTGTCTGCTGCCTGCCTTTTGACCATTTGCCTGTGTATTTGACTACGATTCTGAATTGGCCTGTATACATCTGTTTGCCCCTGTGTAGACAGTTTCTTGCCTGACCATTCTCTGTTCAATAAACCCTGCGTTTGGATCTGCACCACTCCTTTGTCCAGCGTCACTTCACATTACAAAATGAAAGCGAAATAAGCAAGTATATAAATGTAAAAATTGTAAATATAATGCAATAAAATTATTCTTTATTAGGAGTCTTGTGTCTGAATACTTTAATCTCTCTCAGGTCTTTAAAACATGCAAACTATAAAATGTAACTTCGTGGTGGTTAAACTCTGCAGTGATTCCACAAATCTTGTCTTCTGAACATTTGCTCAATATATAACCCTCACTCGACATTGCATATCTAAGCGATCTGACTATTGCAGATGCATACATTCTGATATCGATACTGAAACAATATATTGTGCAGTCCTAATATAAAGTGTGCAAAAGGAAACACAAAATGGCAAAAAGTAGCTCTTTAGAATATTCAAATGTTTTGGACCCTCAAGAAACAAACTGCTGTTTTAAGAACTGTTTACTAAATGTTTCTTTGTGGAACGCGTTTCTATTGCATTACTATGAAAACCACCTTTTAGAATCACATTTTACAGTTCAAATAAACCATTTAATTTAATTTAATTGTTCCAGAGTAACTGGCGGTTCATTCTGCTGTGGCAACCACTGTTAAACAGTAAATAAGACAACGGAAAGTGAATGAGCGAGTGAGGGATTTCAAGTTACGTGAAATTATTATTATTACCATCATCATTATTACTATTGACCTTATTTCATTATTACTATTGGCTGTACTGCATATTGAAAAGGGTTACAAGAGTAAACAAAATTGATGATTGAGAATAATTTGAGGAAAAGAAAGTTAAATCAGCATTAGATAAAAAAAAAAATCTATTTAGTATGAGGAACACACAATTTAAGTCTGAATTATTACACCCCCCTCCTCCCTTTAATTTTTTTTTTCTCTTTAAATATTTCCCATATTACGTTTAACAGAGCAAGGAAATTTTCACAGTATGTCTGACAATATTTTTTTTTCTGCAGAAAGTCTTATTTGTTTCATTTCGGTTAGAATAAAAGCCGTTATTCATTTTTTAAAAACCATTTTAAGGTCAAAATTATTAGCCCCTTTCAGCTATATTTTTTTCGACTGTCTACAAAACAAACTATCGTTATTCAATAACTTTCCTAATTGCCCTAATCTGTCTAGTTAACCTAATTAACCTAGTTAAGCCTTTAAATGTCACTTTAAGCTGTATAGAAGTGTCTTGAAAAATATCTAGTCAAATATTATTTACTGTCATCATGGCAAAAATAAAATAAATCAGTTATTAGAAATGAGTTATTAAAACTATTATGTTTAGAAATGTGTTAAAAAAATCTTCTCTCTGTTAAACAGAAATTGAGGAAAAAAATAAACAGGGGGGCTAATAAATCTGACTTCAACTGTATTCACTATTAATGACTTTTGCCTCAATAAACTAGTTTCAGCAGGTAAGTTTAATAGGTATAAGGGCTGTAGAATCCTTTCAAAGTAATTTATGACCCACACAATTATTTATCTGGACATTTCAGACTATATTAATCATTTTGGTTGCCAAATCCTAAAGTTTTGGATTTTAAAATATATGTTTACTAGCTAAATAATGTTTTAATTAGATAAGATAACAACAATGACAAAAGCAACTCATTTTTCAACAGTATGAAAAATCTCATGAACACATCCTTGAGACATAACTATTATGTGTGAATAACTTTTCTAAGTGAAGCGATAAACTACCACCTATATCTCAGTCCAATCAGTTCAGAAACCAAATGAACGTCACATGCTGCCTTTGAGCGCACTCAGCACCAGTCAGTTTGACACAAGGAGAATAAAATGTCATGCCACCCTCATTAGAGAAGTAGCAGTACTTACTGGATGACTGACGCAAAACTGATGCAACAACAGTGTCTGAATGAGCTTAATTGGCACACAAGTGTGTCTTGAACACGGGCAAAGAGACGACACTCATGCGCTGATGGCTGAGCATTAGTGAATGCCATGCCCTCAGCTACAGATGACCGCAGAAGGGCCCTTCAGTGTGTATGTGTGTGTGTGAGCACCTGGTTTTTATCATGTCATCGTGACCAAATGCCCCCACAAGTATAGTAATGCCAGCCCTTTTTGACCTTGTTTTGGGGATTTTTTTGTCCCCATGAGAAAAACGGTTCATAAAGCACACGGAGCGGACTATGTTTACGGGTAGTGGACAGAATATAGACAGAATCTACAGTCTGTAAAGTATAAAAATCATTACGTCTATGAAAAGTCTCCCTAAAAATGACTGTGAGTGTTTGTGTGTGCTTGTTAATTAGTATGGACAGAAGGAGCTGACAGGTTTCCATTAAAATCACAATAAATGCTGTTTTGTCAATCTGGGTGATTTAGTTGCCTATTGGTCAACAAATAAGCAGTTGTAGATTTGAAGGTCAATTCTTGCAATGACTTCTCTGGGTGACACAAACATAAAGAAAAGATTATAGGTGGATGTGGTATTTTGAAAAATACTAAAATATGAATAATTGTGTTTGTGATAAGTCTGTTTTTAACCATCTGTGGTCTGAGGTGATTTTGGGACCCCTAAGATTCTGTTTTTAGGGCCCCTGGTTTGACCTGCCCTGACATTTGTTCTTATTTAGGCTACTTATTACATAGTATTGGCCAACATTTTTGTATTCAGCACAAGCTGTGCTACAATAATATGTGCATAATATGGATGTCGACGCTTGCATTTTTTTAGAAATTAATATTATGAATATTAGGTTTTGGAAAAGAAATGTAGCTGAAATAAGGTCCATGAAAACACACTAAATGGGCCTGACTTTTGAGTAACCAGACTTGTAGGCTAGAATATTTACTTCACAATCATGTGAAAATTATTTTGTTCTCTCGTTCAAATAAAAAATTACAATGATTTACATTTTGTAACCAGTCAGTTTTTGGGTCAGCACTGCTGTATGGGTGGGAGTGACAATGACCATGAATAATTCACACCTGGAGAGACAAAAGACACTCTCCCACTGGCTAATGTTCACCCATCAAGGGCAGCCTAAAGAAATTGTGGACGATTGTAACAACTAAGCCAAAGTAGCTGGTGAGTGTGGTCGCAATAAAAATAACTAGATCAGACTGAGAAACTAGACATAGTGTTGGTTTCATACTGATTACTTTATCAAACAATATTTGTTTTCAACATGACTGCATTAAAAGTCACTTCAATATACAGTATGTCTCATGTCTGTGTGTCTTGTTTTCATTGAGTTTCAGTACATTTTTAGTGATGCTTTTCTAAAAACAGTTAACAGAGAGGCAAAAGCAAACACTGTTTATTTTCCTTATTTTGCAAAACCACACACTTTTGTTGTTATTGTGAGTGTGCAAAAAAAAGTAGACACCTAAAGGTTTAAATGGTGTAATTTGTGCAACCAAGTTCAACAGATCAATATTCTAAGTGTCTTTTGCATTGATAAGAAAAAAAAGATGCTAGTCATGAGATCTCAGAGGTTTAACAAACATTTTAAAAAACTATTTAAGCATTAAAAATATCCAAGTATGAAAAAAAATTGTGAGAAACTTAATATTTTTTTATTAGCTGAGATTGAGTAAAATGTTGATATTTGTTTTAGTCTATAAAGGTCAAATAATTTTTTTTCCAAATAGTAATAAAAAAAGAACATTGCCATCTAGATAATTTTTTTAATATATTACTTATACATGTTTTTCTTCATCCTATGTTTTTCCTCACACAATAACAGTTGAAAATTGTGATTAAAATTATTACACCACCAAATTTTGATTTCCAACCTTTTAAATTAAAACGCTGGAAGTTTGCTGTCCAAAAATGAATATAAACCCTTTTTATTATTTTTAAAAATTAAATCTATATTTAAATATGGTGTAAAGACGCATTTACAGTTCTCCAGTCTTCAGTGTCACATGATTCTTCAAAAGTCATGCTGATGTTCTGATTTTTTACAGAAGAAAGACTTCTTAATAAGCTGCTGAACATTTTTAATGCATCAGAGAAGTATTTGACAAATATAAAGCCTAAATGAATGTAAAATAACATAACTAATTTGAAATACTTAGAAAATACATTTTATAGATGTCTTAACATTATACACTTCCTGACAAAAGTGTTGCCATCAATCCTAGTTGTAAAAGCAACAAATAACAACTTGACTTCTAGTTGATCATTTGGAAACGTGGTTGAGCTGCATCCCAGTCATCACAAATACTGCAGAAGACTATCAGAACCCGCATGGACCCAAGATTCTTACAGAAATCAGTCAAGTTTGGTGAAGAAAAATCATGGTTTGGGGTTACATTCAGTATAGGGCGTGCAAGAGATCTGTAGGAGCGGATGGCAACATTAACAGCCTGAGGCATCAAGACATTTGTGCTGCCCATTACATTACAAACTACAGGAGAGGGCAAATTCTTCAGCAGGATAGTGCTCCTCATACTTCAGCCTCCACATCTAAGTTCCTGAAAGCAAAGAAAATCAAGGTGCATCAGGATTGGCCAGCCCAGTCACCAGACATGAACATTACTGAGCATGTCTGGGATAAGATGAAAGAGGAGGCACTGAAGATGAATCCAAAGAGTCTTGATGAACTCTTGGAGTCCTGCAAGAACGCTTTCTTCGCCGATCCAGATGACTTTATTAATAAGTTATTTGAGTCATTGCAGAGATGTATGGATGCAGTCCTCCAAGATCATGAGAGATACACAATATTAATTCTTTTTCCACTGCACCATGACTTTATATTCTATACTGTACATTATTTCTGTTAAGTGACAAGACTTTTGTCTAATCAGAGTCAGATCTCACTGTCCTAATTAAATAATAAAAAACTCAAGGCATGATCATATTTAATTTTAGTAAAACAAGTGTAATCTAGAGGCCTTTGCCTTTCAATAAGCCACTTCTGATCAACTAAAAGTCAAGTTAGTATTTGTTGTTCCTTAAACTTGGATAGGCAACAAGACTTTTCAGGTAGTGTAGATGTCGCTTCATTAATGTCACTTTTGATCAATGTAATGCTTGGCTGAATAAAAGCAATCATTAGCAATCAATGATGTGATGGGAAGCAGAACTACAACATCGTCCTCTACAAATCTGCATAAAAGGTCAATCTATCAGATGTGTTGGGTTCATTAATTGCTCTTCATACTTGACAACCTAAGCAGCAGCACTCTGGGGACTGATGAAGGACAGTTTGCTTTTCAATCCTGTACATGGCTCGACTACAGCATGTTTCAAAGGTGTCATGCATGTGTATTCACGAATGCTCAGAACTGTCTAAAGGAGTAATCAAACTTCAGTAATTAAGCTTATAAAACAATGTTTAACTATTCACCATTTCCTAAACATGCTTAGCTAAAATGAAAGATGTAGCTGCTGATTATTTACTAAGAGTTCAAACCATAATATGTGGAGACCTTTGTTATTGTTTAAATAACTGTTATTAGGTGCGACACTATAAGTGCATGAGGCATTCATAGTAAAAGATATAGTAGAAATATCTGCAGTTCCCCAATGAACCATTCAGTGAACATTTATTAACAGAATAAGCGTCTTTTCTTTTAAAATGTAAGCTGTTTAAAAACATTTGACCAACTCTGAGCTTTGAGCGATATTGTAGGCACGCATCCAAAAACTGACTGAACAGTATGCAAACCCTAAAAGAATGCTGTAATTAACATATTTTCTGTTTAATTAATCGTGACAGCAATAACTTAAATATCTAAATAAGATTTTCTACTTTTGGCCTATTAGTTTGACTGTCACATCAGCAGAGATAACCCTGTTTCATCAAGCAGCTTTTGTCATATTAATGAAATGATGATGAATTAATGATGAAGTTCAAAAAGTCGCAAATCAATTAAAGAATCTGTCTTCACATTGACCTTATTCTTTCATGCAAGAGCGGCCGCAGCCATTGGAAACTTATTAGCTTGAGACTTCTTGTCTCATTCACTCATACTTTGCCATAAAAAACAGCTCCTTCGGGTGCAATATCATGCAGATTGATATTGCAGAATAGTATTTTATTTTATATATTATTTTATAGAATTATTTCATTTCTATTTTTATGTATAGTCATAAATAAATAAAGCAAATAAATCAGAAATCCTAAAACAATTGCAGAAAAGAGGTTACTTCTTCACTGCAGAAGAAGGTGAATAGAGTACAGCAGATACCTATAGTAGTGATGACGGTCCCAGCAAAGAAGAAGGAGCTGCTGAGGTCCCACATGCTGCTCTCATTGGAGGGGTGACCGGATGGATTGACCCCGGCCCGGATAGCAAACACCACTTGCTGCGAATGAGAGAACACATTTCAGTAATAAATCCTTAAAAGTGCCACAAGCCTCTTTAAGCTTACGCTCTATAAACATCTAAAAACAATATTCATTGTCCTCCACTAACATTGTCTAATATTCTCTTTCTGAAATATGCATGTTTGGCCACGGCCATATAACCCTGCAGCCCAAGATAGGTTACTCACTGAAGCTGAGCAGGGCTCAGCCTGGTCACTACCTGGATGGGAGACTACATGGGAAAACTAGGTTGTTGTTGGAAGTGGTGTTAGTGAGACCAGCAGGGAGCGCTTATGCTGCAGGCTGTGTGGGTCCGAATGCACCAGTTAAGGGATGAGGACACTATACTGTCTGTGAGTGTCATCTTTCAGGTGAGACGTTAAACCAAGATACTGACTTTCTGCGGTCATTAAAAATCCCATGTAAAGAGTAGGGGTGTAACCCCAGTGTCCTGGCCGAATTCCCTCCATCGGCCTTTATCGATCATGGCTTCCCAATCGTCTCATTCCTCTGCATTAGCTCTATCAGTATCTCTCCACTCCCCCAATAGCTGGAGAGAACCCCCCCCACCCCTCGTGATTGTGAAGTGCGTTGGGTATATGGTCTTATGCAATAAATACACCTTACATTACATCTGACTATAATGTATATATAAATGTGCACCTTTTGTAAACCTGCTTCCTACACAAAAAGTTTTGAACTGAACTGAACTGAATTGAGCTTATAGTTAGTTCCGGCAGGACATGTCAGTCAAGCTTGTACTTGTAAGCTCATGAATTGTACCAATCCAGTTCTCACATCTATGCCAGATAAAATGTATTTAAATGATATATAGTGCATCCAGAAAGTATTCATAGCGCTTTACTTTTTCCACATTGTTTATTTTACAGTCTTATTCCAAAATGGATTAAATTCCTTTATTTCCTCAAAATTCTACATACAATAGCCCACAATGACAATGTGAATTTAATTGTTGCAGATTTATTAAAAATAAAAAACCTGAAAAATCACATGTACATAAGTATTCACAGCCTTGGCCATGAAGTCTATATTGTGCTCCGGTACATTCTGTTTCCACTGATCATTCTTGAGATGTTTCAGCAGCTTAATTGGAGTTCACCTGTGGTAAATTCAGTTAATTGGACGTGATTTAAAAAGGCATACACCTGCCTATATAAGGTCCCAGGGTTGACAGTGCATGTCAAAGCACAAACCAAGCATGAAGACAAAGGAATTGTCTGTAGACCTCCGAGACAGGATTGTCTCAAGGCACATGGGTGGGGAAGGTTACAGAAAATTTTTTGCTGCTCTGAAAGTTCCAATGAGCACAGTGGCCTCCATCATCCGTACGTGGAAGATGTTTGGAACCACCAGAACTCTTCCTAGAGCTGGCCGGCCATCTAAGCTGATTGATCGGTGGAGAAGGGCCTTGGTCAGGCAGGTGATCAATAACCCAATGGTCACTCTGTCTGAACTCCAGCGTTCTTCTGTGGAGAGAAGAGAACCTTACAGAAGGACAACCATCTGTGCAGCAATCCATGGTTCATCTTCCAAGGGACAATGACCCAAAACACAATGCCAAAATATCAATGGAGTGGCTTCACAACAACTCTGTAAATGTCCTTGAGTGGCCCAGCCAGAGCCCAGACCTAAATCCTATATATATATATATATATATATATATATATATATATATATATATATATATATATATATATATATATATATATATATATATATATATATATATATATATATATATATTATTTAAAAAGACTCAACGCTGTAATATCTGTCAAAGGTGCATCAAGGAAGTATTGAGCAAAGGCTGTGAATACTTATGTACATGTGATTTTTCCAACACAATCTCACTGCAATTTGCAACTTTTTGATTTAGTGGCTAATTCGTATGAATTCTTACGGTCTAATTTGTACAATTTAGTACAATTTGCTCATCCCCAATAACGATTGGGTTTAGGGGTGGGGTTAGGTGCCACGCCTCCTTTTTAAAATCGTACAATTTCGTACGACTGAACTCTTTTCTGAACGTTTTCTTGTAAGATCAGGCCGGATATTTCAGGTTTTTTATTTTTAATAAATTTGCAACAATTTCAAAAAATCTTTTTTCACATTGTCATTATGGGGTATTGTGTGTAGAATTTTGAGGAAATAAATTAATTTAATCCATTTTGGAATAAGCCTGTAACATAAATAAATGTGGAAAAAGTGAAGCACTATGAATACTTTCTGAATGCACTGTATCTAGTCTCTCCTCACCAATTCTGCACTCCCTCCACCATCCCCAACTCCTCCTAGCTTATTTCTGATATCTGTTCGAAGTGTTTGTTTAAGGAGTATTAATGTTTAAGGACATGAATTCTGTATTATACATCTATGCAAGTCATAGTTGCAAGGCACGCTATAATTTAAATACTGAGTTCAACTGTAATCATCCAAGAACACATTTCCAAACAAAATGTAAAAACAACTTTGTTTGCCTTTGTCTTCTGTGTGAGATGAGACTGCACATTTACTATGGTGTGTTGCGCTGCTGACTCTAATAGCAATATGTCGTACTGCATGTAGTATACGCGCATCATGACCTGTTTTTGGCTATCTTGGGACCATTTCTGCCTATTAAGGATGAGAGAGCTCTCTGATTTCATCTAAAATAGCTTAATTTGTGTTTTGAAGCTGAATGAAGATTTATTGGGATTGGAACGACATGAGGGTGTATTTTTTTGGATGAACTAACACTTTAATATGTTATGCAAAGACAAATACTTTTAACAATAACACATTTTTTTCATGACCATTTACCTAGGGTGCCAATATTAGAGAACTTTGCCATTATAGTTCACCCAAAAATGACAAGTCATCGTTTACTACCTTCTCATGTCATGTCGACTGTAATTCTTAGATGTATTCTGCCTTCAACAAAAGCAAGAAAACATTACAGGGTCAGAATGACATAAAGGTGAGCAAATAACACATTTTCAGCAGTAGAAGCATTGCATGAACATAGGACAGGTTTATTTAAAAACTGACATCTGCATTTCACATTCACCTTTTCACTGTATTCGCCATTTCAACAATGCTATTTCCAGCTGCTATTGTGCACAGAGGGATGTAACAGGTTTACATGTGAAGCAGACTGTATGGCGGGCTCCAAATGCCCTCATTCAGGGCCTCCAACAAACACACAGATCTGTTCTTTATCAGTGCTCTACAGCATCTCTGGATTTTACGTCACACATTACTGTCTCAGCTGGAGGTTAGGACAGAATTTGGTCTGTAATTTAATTTACCGTCGAATCCGTTATAGTAAAGGGCTGCCTTATCAAATGTGTGCGCCTGTGTTTGTGCAGAGAGATAATCTCATTCGTTTTATTCTGAAGAATAAGAAAGAGGTGCATTTGAGATCAATATTTTTGCTTAAGACCTAAAGTAACTTAATGCTAGCTGAGATGGAATTGACTGTAAAAATTAACTGATGTGTAGCTTTTTAAAGAGATTTTTCATCTATTTTACACTTTAAGTAATAATGAACTTGTAAAAAGAGTGAACACAAGGTCAAAGCTTTGCTGGATTTGTTCTGTTCTTATTTCACGAGTATGCAGAGACTGAACTAAGTGAAGAGCAAATGGTGGAGCTGTCCAGGGTCCTTAACTCATAACTCACTCGCTCTTTCTTTCCCAACTAATAAACTTGACATGGGGTTGTGCATGACATACACATGAGGACATGCAATATACAATGTGCAAAAACAGAAATTGTCATTGCAAAATTGCAAAAAGTGCCACTTACATGCTGTTGTAGTGTTTAAGTAATTGAATTATATATTTTAAGGGAATTGTATGGAGAATTGCATTTGTAAACAGTTGCATTCATATAATGTCCAAATAACAAAATATTAAATTGTGAAATTATAAAAGCTGCAATCAATGTTCAAATATCAGAAAATGTAAGTGCAGTTCATTTAATATAACCATTGTTTTGGATATTTAGGAAATCCATTTTTTTTTTCAATTTGTCTTTAATATTTAAATATTCAATTCTTTAATATTAAAAAAAAAAAAGATTTCTTAAAATTACTAAGAAACTCCAGTTTTAGTCATTTCCATTAATTTATATTTTTGCAAGTGTACTCTTCAATACACCACATAAAAACATGATATCTGAAAATAACTAAATAAATTAAGTATCTATTTTTAATAAATAAACTCTTCAAGAGGCAGCACGATGGCGCAGTGGGTAGCACAATCGCCTCACAGCAAGAAGGTCGCTGGTTCAAGCCTCGGCTGGGTCAGTTGGCATTTCTGTGTGGAGTTTGCATGTTCTCCCCGTGTTGGCGTGGGTTTTCACTGGGTGCTCTGGTTTCGGTGAATTGGGTAAGCTAAATTGTCCATATGTATGAGTGTGAAAGAGTGTGTATGGGTTTTTCCTAGTGATGGGTTGCAGCTGGAAGGGCATCCACTGTGTAAAATATATGCTGGATAAGTTGGCGGTTCATTCTGCTGTGGCGATCCCAGATTAATAAAGGGACTAAGCCGAAAAGAAAATTAATGAACTCCTCAAGAAATAATGTTGCCATTTGCACCCATAAAAACAAATACTCAAAGGTTACCGGTTATTCAGCTCTCTTCAAAATATCTTCTTATGTGTTCAACAAAAGAAAGAAACCGAAGCAGCTTTGTAACAAGTGAAGGGAGAGTAAATTATTACAGAATTTTCATTTTGGGTGAATTGTGGCTCAGTGGTTAGCAATGTCACTTCACAGCGAGAAGGTGGGCAGTTCAAGCAAAGACTATAGAATACGCAAGACATGTCACTGGTATAGTTTTGAATGGGGAAAAGTGTAACAGTCAATGTGGCGAACGAAGCCCCGCCTGCTGTAGACAGAGGATTCTCTGGGGGAAAAGCTCGGACCAGTTGTGTGCTTTTACAACAGTTTTTTGTGGTTAACAAACACACTGGAATCTCAGCGAATACGTGCTTCACAGACATAAGAAATATATACACATAAAGCTTGAAATCTGTGCTTTTAAATGAAACAACGACACTTGAAAACATAGTAATGTGTATGAAACCAACGCAAGGTACAGTCCATTCTGTCAAAAGCACCTCACATGACAGGAACTACTACAAACTTGTAAACAAAGAGTCACTGTCATTTCTGGAGGAGATTCGCCATCAAGAACAAGTTGTGAATACTTCAGAAGACCAACACACTCTGACGATCATTATTCAGAGGATGTTAATGTGTAGAACGGCCATAAATGAGGTTGGTGTCGGGATCTCATTCCTTCTGAGTGTTCATGCACATTAGCTGGGCAACCTAAAAAATGCCAGTTTTGTTTGATTTGAATGTTTAGAAATTAACTTCAGAGGGCAGTATGCTCAGGCATTCTGTCTGAATGGGGAAACATCAAATTCTCCAAAACTATTTGCCAAGCTTACGATTACATTACATATTTGGAATCATAAATAAAATTAAACAACTATTGTCTCATTAGTTGTTTAATTTTATTTATGATTCCAAATATGTAATGTAATCGTAAGCTTGGCAAATAGTTTTGGAGAATTTGATGTTTCCCCATTCAGACAGAATGCCTGAGCATACTGCCCTCTATCCCATCATACTGGGCATACTTTGGTTTAAGTCCGACCTGGGCCAGGTGCATACCTACCAACACTCCCATTGTCTCCCGTTGTCTCCCGTATTTCACACATATCTCCCGCCACCCTCCCATTTTGTTATTTCTCCTGGGAACCTCACATAATTTATATGGCCCTATCTAGTTACAAAAAAACTTTTTCTTCATATTTGTCAAGTTGCCAGATCTTGTATGAAGCTCATCACCTCACACAATTGACAATATATTAAAATCTCATGGCATTTTTTACTGCAATCTGGCCACATACACTATAACCCGGTTGTGCTGTTGATTTCTGCGTAGGTGGTAGATGCAGGATTTAAACTGCAGCGATAGCAACATCGGTAGTAGACCAGGGGTGGGGGGTTATTCTGCATTTGTCCTTCATCAGGTGTTTTACCACCATCGCCTCTGGGATAAAAAGCACTGGCAGTGTTCACCTGGTTCGTATGCCAGCCTTGAGCTTTAAAAACATATGCAAGAAAAAAACTGGGCACATTTTCACCCAGCACTGAATGAGTAATGTCAACACTGTCAAAACATCTGTATATCTGCAGCCAAAGGTTCTCCTAGTGATTCCTTCTCCTCCTCCTCCTCCTTCTCCAGCAGAGCTTAGCCAAAGGTAAGAGGCAAACAGAGGCCATTCTCTCCCCGGGGAGCTTTTCCTGTTTGCAAACATCTTCCACCTCAATCACCAGTGGCAGTGGCAAAGCAGCTTGGCAGGATTGAGCGTTTGTTCAGAGGTGTGTGAATGTGAATGTCCTAACAGCAATAATCAAGAGACGGGAAATAGGCCAATGCAACATGCTGGGATGCTATATATCTTGAAGGTTTAGGAGGAGGGGAATGAGGTGTTGCTACTTGCAAGGCATTAGAAAAAGTAGAATTATGGGCTGTCAGAGAACTACGGGAATATTTATTGGGAGGATGATACACTTTAAAGCACTACACAGCCTGTTTGACACACTATATTTTCTGGAATACAACTTAAAGAGGCAGTACACCCAAAAATGTACAAGTAAGATGGGGTAGAGAGTGGGTCTGGTAAAGGAGAACAACAAAGAAATCAAACTCTATTTCTTTTTTTTGTTGAACACAAACACATATATTTTGGAGAAAACTGTCCACTAGAACTAACAATTACACCACTGGGACAAACAAATGTCCACTATGTCCACTAGGACAAACAAATACTATCAAAGTCAATGGTTACTGGTTTCCAGCTTTCTTCATAATATCTTCTTTTGTGTTCAACAGAATAAAGAAAGTCAACAGGTTTAAAACGGTAAATGTTATGACAAAATCAGGTGCTTTCTTCACTGCATGTTTTCTCACTGCTGTAATTTAAGTTGTATGTTCTTTTTGTTATTGAGACTAAAGAGCACAGTGCATCAATACATTTAAAAACGTTAACTAACCCTATACCATCCTTAAAGTGGTAGTCCATCATAAAAAAAATATTTGGGAAGTTAATGGCTGTTTTTTTCCCCCAATATCCTTCCTTTGTGTTCAACAGAAAAAAGGAACCCAAACATGTTTGGAACAAGTGCAGGATGGTTAAATTGATGGCTGAATTTTAATGTTTGGGTGAAATACCCCTTTAAAAGAATTTCATACATTTTCTAACCAAAAAGCATGGTGGCTCAGTGGTTAGCAATTTCGCCTCACAGAAAAAAGGTCGCTGGTTCAAGTCCCGGCTAGGCCAGTTGGCAATTTGCATGTTCGCCTCATGCTAGTGTGGGTTTCCTCCAGGTGCTCCAGTTTCCCCCACAGTCCAAAGACATGTTGTATAGGTGAACTGAGTGAACAAAATTGGCTGCAGTGTATGTGTGTGAATGTGAAAGTGTATGGGTGTTCAGTACTGGGTTGCAGTTGGAAGCGCATCTGCTGCGTAAAACATATGCTGGATGAGTTGGCAGTTCACTCTGCTGTGGCGACCCCGGATAAATAAGAGACTAAGCTGAATGAATGAATGAAAAACTAAACACAAATCCTTACTTATCTGTGTTTTATTTCCCTCTAAATTCAGTTATGATCTTGGGCAACTTATAGTCAGGCAGATATAGACTTGTTTTCCAGAAAATACTGTGCACAAATCCAATAAAAAAAAATCCAATTTTCCTTTGAAAGTTGGAAAATAAATTAGCATTTATTGCTTATTATTACAATAAATTGTTTAAATATTGCTATTGCATAACCCATATTTTAATGTTTTAGTGTTTTTGTCCAGAATTTTTCTACCCCAATTTACATAAAAAAGCATTTTAATAAAAAAAAAACAAGTTAATGTCACACACACACAAACACCTAAGACATTTAAACAGTGGTGAGAACAATTAAGAATGTTTGCGGCGAACGCTAAAGCCTGTACTTACAAAATGTCACTTCATATTTAGTCTGCATTTGTACAAAGGTAAATACCACTGGCTTCAGAAGGCACAGCTAATTACTGATGTAATGTTAAGAGGCATTTTCATTTCCGCAAAGGTGAAATAGTGTCAAATGGACTCACTGAAGCTAATTTAAAAGAAAGTCAATTCAGACCTGACTGGCAGCACCCCAACGTTTAGCAGAGCATAGATTAAGTTTATATAGTTAGATTCAATGTGCAAAGTATACTTTGACAATCAGGGGGACAACTTTTTCAGTGATGTTAGTTTGTGTAAAACATGCTTCTGTGAACCAAATTTATATTCATTCATTCATTCTCCTTCACCTTAGTCCCTTATTTATCAGGAGTCGTCACAGCGGAATGAACCACCACCAAATTTATATACAGTCAGGTCCATAAATATTTAGACATCGACACAATTCTAACAGTTTTGGCTCTATACACCAACATAATTGATTTAAATTAAACGATGTGCTTTAACTGCAGACTGTCAGCTTTAATTTGAGGGTACATACATTCAACTCAGGTGAATTACAACAGTTTGCATTTGTGTCCTGTAAATACCTTCTAATTAAAGTTGACAGTCTGCAGTTCAAGCACATCTTGTTCGTTTCATTTTCAAATCCATTGTGGTTGGTGTATAGAACAAAACATTTTTTAATTGTGTCGATGTCCAAATATTTATGACCTAACTGTATTTAATTTAACTACATTTAATGAATTAATCAAACTTTGTTAACTGTGCAATTAAAGTGTTTTGAGGGATATGGAGTGTATTCTGACCTACAATAACCTTTGACTGGCTATTTCAGCAGATCTCTGATTCTCAAAGATTATCTAGTTTTAATACAAAACAAATGGTGATGCATTTGCATTCCTGCACCAATAAATGGACAACCATGAAACCATGATTGCACTTATTTTACTGTTTAACTTCCAAGTGCAAGCTGGAATCTATTAAAATATAATATACATCAAATTTTACGGCTATATGTTAAGACAAACACCTAATTTACAAGGAAAGTGTCTTGTGAACACTTTTGGTGTCTATTGGTGCACTAGATCTTCCAATTTCAGACTGTTGAGTTAGAATGCTGGACACGATTCTGTACACACAATAGTATAAACGGTTAATGTCAAATATATATTTATATTATCTAATATCTAATACTGTAATTATTAAAATTGTTTATTTATTACACAAATCAGAGCAAACTCACTATTTAAATGACTGAGCCTCCCAAACATCTTGCTTTTATTTGCTTTAGGGGGATTAAAACATTAATTAGAAAGATCAACCCGCCTGTAATTCACACCCTTGTTATATTAGCTAGAAATACCAATAGTATCTGGACGCAGACTTGAATTTGCAAGCTGAAGCTGCAAATCTCACACTTCCAATGTCAGACACAATGCACTTAATGGAGCTAGTGGCATCACTGTGAGGGGTAGGGTTAGGGGTGGGGTTAGGTGTGCGCATTAAAAGCATTGCATGCAGCTCGCCTTGCAACTACACCAAGTCTGCATCCCAGAGCCCTCTGGGAAATACAGTTACTTGAATATTTACAATTAACAGTTACTTGATGGCATTCTTCACATATAAAAATTAAGATGATGTTTTTTCATTGAAATAACACAAGTGCAATGCTTTCAGACATATTAACTTCAGAATTGTTACCAGACCATGTAGAATAAAACAAATATAACCGCATTGCTCAAACCCAAACTTAATAAACCCCTTAAAACCCAGACAATCTGATAATTTTCAAGTGATTTCTTCATGTTTCAATTGCTGTACATGCCAAACAGACCAGATTGTTGAGTATGTTTATGATATCCCTCTTATTTCAAGAATTGCCTCATATTTCAAAAACAGACTAACATCCCCCTCAGCCAATAAGTAGTTTTTTTCAGTCTCCAATAAATCAGAATTCACCCTGTTTCTGCCAACTTCAGAGCCGTCTGTATTGATTTTGCCAAAGATTACTCTATTCCTCCAACGTCCTGCAGTCTATACCCTTCAAATCAATATCCAGGCTATTTTTAACCATACAAACAAACACATTGCATTTTAATTTGAAGCGATTGGAGTCTGTCTGTACCTTGACCAGATCCTCCAGCTCTGAGGTGTTGACACAGGTGTGCATTGAGAGAAAGTGGATCTTCTCCTGGATGATGCGGTACTTCTGCAAGCCCTCCTCAGGCTGTTCCAGGGCTTTAAACACGGTGGCGCCGATGATCAGGTACAGGACCACCAGCAGGAAGATGGCCAGCACTGTTTTCCACTTCATCACGGTGGTTATGCTCTCACAATCATCTCCAGAGTTGTACACGATGGGCTTGGAGGAGAACGACAGCCGTGGTTTGGTGTTGTGCGTGGCTGATTTGGGATCTAAAAGATCAGGTGCAGCCACTGGAGGGAACAAAGGGGGAGAGGGAAAGAGAGTGAGAATGAGAGAGAGAGAGAGATGGGGGCTGTAAAAGATAGCATTATTCCATTTTAAAGAAATTATCGATAATAGAGCTTTAGTAATTCAATAAACATGACTGTATTGGTGTTTAAATAGACTGGCTTTATTTCTAGATGTTTATAGTTGTGTTTTGCTATGTCTTGGTGCACGGCCGAAAACACATTTATGTTTTTTACATGGAAGCATTAATAAATAATAGCAGGAGTGAAAGGCACTGACAGCTGCTGGGTTGTAAAAGGGTGATGAATTTGGTTTAGTTCTTGGATATAGTTTCATGCTTCAAAAATATTTCTTGTTTTCTGGAATCAAAGTCACTAAGCATTTAGAATTTGCTCAAAGGAAATATTATGTATCATATTTTCACAGGATATATTTTAAGCATTATTTTAGGCTATTTGAGAGGAATCTTATTAAAGATTCATAATTTCACACTGAAAAATGACTTGCAAATGTTAACATTAAATACAAATAAATGGAATTAGGGCTGCACGATATGGGTCATTCCTACTATTCGGTGCCATTTCAGGGTAGTAACTGTGCCTGAAAAATGTTTACATTTTCCAAGATTTTCTCATTTCAGTAGGAGTACTTATTAAACTATTAGAAAAACATAGTGGTCTAGCTCAGGGTATTACGGTTTAGCATTTTTAATAGGATTTTCACATGTAACTGAGGCCAAATGTCCCCCCATTACAGAACATTCTCGTCTCTTTTTAAAGGTGTTTAAAATAATAATTTACTGTATTATTTACATTTACTAGGAGATAAAATGTCCCTCACTTTACCCTGCATTATTCATTTTTAAAAGGTATTACTAAACAAGATTTATATAAAAAAGACTTGCTATAATTGATTGTAAATTTTATGTATTTCATTTAGTATTAAAAAAGAGACTGCAATGCAATTAAATGCTGTTTTTAAGTGACTTGATTTTGTCAGTTCTTTGGATGTAAGTAACTAGAAAACCATGTGATATATGTTGATTTTATTTAATTAATATGAAAAAACTACATAGTAAACGGGGTGGCGAGAGGAGTAACAGGGTGGACACAAAGTAAAAGGGTGGACATTATAATAAGAACTAAGGCAACTTGTTTGCCACACCCTCATTCATTATCAATAACAAAATGATGGTTACTAAATGATCAAAAGAAACATCACATCTAAGACATCACATCAATTGTTAAAAAAGCCAAGTGAAATTCAAGGAACATTTTAAATTTCATAAACATAGTACAGTAAAATAGTGAACTACTGAAAATTGCAAATAAAACTATTATTTTAAATTAAATTTTTTATTTGGATTGCACCATGATGTGCCCTGTATCATTTTTAAATATTCTGTACCATATAATGCCTTGGTAGAAATGACCCATATTAGAAAAATTGGACATTGCGATATTTTGTATTTCTGCTATATATATTGTGATGTGAATACAGCTTTATTTGAAAAAAAATCTTCATTTTAGATTGATTGGGGTGATTTTGATAAAAGTAAATTATAGTTTTCAGGTACAGATATTGAACAATCAACACTGCATAGTTTTTATTGTATACAATGCAAAGTTACAAGCACTAAGCACTTCTCAGATGGGATAGTGGGTCAAATCAAAGGTTACCATGGGCCAACTTTGGCCCAGGGGCCCTAGTTTGGGCACCTCTGCTTTAAACTCAGAAATCTTGAAATGTTTACAGTCACAGGCTTTAAAGTGATAGTTCACCCAAAAATTAAAATTGACTCACTATTTACTCACTCTTTACTTGTTTCACATGTTTATGACTTAATAATATATCTTATTTTGTGTTCAACATAAAAAAAGAAACGTATAAATGTTTGAAAACAGTGAATAAAGTAAAATTTGGGGGGGAACTATCTCTTTAAAAATGCATGCAGATGATAAACTTTTACTTTTACATTATAATTCAACTCTGCATTGATTATAATCAGCTATAATCACAACTCAACACTGAAGATCCAGCGATGTGACTCTTGCGGATGCACACATTGTGATATCGATGCTGAAATGATATATTGTGCAGCCCTAAATGGAATGTAATAGTAAATAAAATGCAATTTTTGCAAGGAAAAAAAGGATTTTCTCGTAAAACATACTTTAACAAATCAAAATTAAACCTTTTTTTAATTACACTCTTAAAAATAAATGTTCTTTATCAGCATTAATGGTTTCATTAGAACCTTAAACATTGCTTAAAAATATGAAATAGTGCATTTAAAGTGTAAACTGGTTCTTTAGGTTATTAAAACATTCTGCACATTTAAAAAAGAAACATTTATTATGAACTGTTCAAAAACCTGCTTATTGTAAGAATGCTCTTTTTTTGTCTCCAGTGCATTGAAATTAACCCTTTATCATCGAGCGCATTATTTTGAGTTCTTCTCAACTGACTTCTGCAGTGTTAAAGCCAAGTGTGAAAACCTCTCTAGCAAACCAGTGCTAGTGGACGTAATGTTCTCCTCACTAGTGTCCAGTATGCAGTGTGTGGAGCATCCACGTTATGCAAGGCAACGCAAGTTTCAGCACTAAATTAGAGCTGCAGATTTTCCCTCTGTGCATAATTCAGACCTCAATGCTTATTAATGATCTGTTCGTTACCGAATCCCCAGAGGGTTCCAGGTGTATTTTTTCATTCGTTTCCAGAGAATATCAGAAGCTTTAACCCATGCAGATCCCATCAAATCAATCTTCTTAGCTACTTCTTAATGTTCTTTCCCATTTGATGCCACAAAATTGGATTTCAACAGAAATATCTTGAAACTATATCAGTGAGGCAAGTGATTATATCATATTAACAATTTAAAAGGCATTGTAATCACCTGGTTGACATTTTGTTCATATCATTAGAACCCCATATTGTTTTTATTTCTTCTTAGAGAGCCTGTTAATGGGTGTTTTTTTTTTTTTTTTTTTTTTTTTTGATGTTGTAGTAAGCAGTGTAAGGCATGATGTATTGCACTACTGATAGATGTGACTTCAGTAATAATCCTCCTACAAATCTGGAAACTTGTCAAAGCTGTGGGTGGTGTGGTGCTGTGAAACAGAAACTGCACTGGTCATTGAAAGGTTACAGTTCAGAGCCTGCAGAAGCCAATCTAAGAGTCATCACCATCGTAACAAGTGTGATCTTGCACTATTTTACCTGTCTGTTACTTTTCTGTTTTCATCAACACTGAGATCTAAATTTTAACCTATAAATATTAAGAAATATACTAAATATATTTACATATTAAATAAATAATAGAACATAATATTCTTTACAAGTTACTAATTGTGGATTTGTCTTGATCAAATTTATATGTATTAAGATTTCACTAAAAAACCAAATCACATAATAAACTATTAAAAACAATGAACTATTAAAATTTAACTGATTGCTTTTAATTATTATTTATTGTCACCAGTTTATTATAATAATACAATTATAATTATATAATTATATTTTAAATTTTTTTGAAATTCAATGTTTTTCATTTGGAGAATGGTTTACCAATAAATTATATTAAGGTCACCAGTCATGCCAAAATTGACTGACTTTACACAATTTCTTAATTTAAACCTGAACAGTGTCTCCTTTGTATTGAACAAATCTACATGTGTAATTCATTTTAACCACAGCCAGCTTCCTTAAGCAATTAGTTTATTTATTGATTGATTGATTGATTGCCTGATTTGAATTGATCACCATGTCACATGATCACCAATTCTCTTCAGCAATGTAAAAAATTTACAAACCATAATAATGAGGAAAGAACTATTAAAAATGAACTTATACTTTTGACTGGATTTGCAAACAATCATATTTTGATGTCCCCCTTGAACCAAACTTTGGCTTTCAATGGGTTAAATATCGTGCCAAATTTACAGTGCAACACATGATAAACAATTAAATTAATCGTACATGAAGCTACGCACTTACTACTTTGTGGGATCTGCTGTTCTCGCTGCTCCTCATCAGGTAGGTCTGGACCACTTGACTTGTTTTCTAGCTGATCTCAGGAGCAAACGAGCGAAAACGGGACGTTAATCATGACACCAAACGAACGAGCTCGCCTCTTTCCGATTCCTCTTCTGGGCTTTCATGCCTCTGTCCAGTTTTAAAGCTCCATGCGAGCAGTATCTTGGAATCCAGCGCTGGATTTCGTGGTTGAGTAAGCAGTGAAGTGAGAAGGGAGTGTCCAAAGGGGGCACACGGATAATTGGACGGGCTGTTCTCATCATGAGCGCGCTCGCCGTCCGTCTCCGTGTGTTCAGTTCAGTTCACTGACTGTGGGCTGCTTTCCTTTCAGACTCCACGCGCGAGAGCGTCACTCCAGAGCTGAGGGTCACGTACCCATGTCGCTCAATACAACAGGGAAGGAAAAGTGAGTTTAGTTTAGAAGCTGCTTTGGAGTAAATCTTCGAAAGGCGAAGAGGTAAATGTCGAAAATAAGAGAAGAGTTAAATGTTGACAAAAGTAGCCTAAACGAAAACATAAAGTCTCAAGAAGCTGACATGACACATGTAAAAAGTCGTTGGATCCTTTTTGAGATGTAAATGACTAAACTAGCCACTGAGTGGGATTAATGAGGAAATTTGGTTCCTAATTGAAGTGTTTTGAACCACTGAAGAAAACAGAATGTTCCTCTAATGCTCCTGTGTCCCAGCAGGCACCTTGACGTCAAAACGACATCAAATTTACATAGACGTAAAAAAACCATGTCAAAAATGTATTTTTTTTTACATCGATTTGATGTCAAAACCTTGATGTTCATTTGACATCCACACAATGATACAAAAAGTATTAAAATAAAAAAGTTTTATTCAGTTTTATTGCTACGCCATCAAGTTAACGTTGGCATATATATTACACACACACACACACACACATATATATATATATATATATATATATATATATATATATATATACATATATATATATATATATATATATATATATATATATACATATATATATATATATATATATATATATATATATATATATATATATATATATATAACATATATATTAAAAATGTATTTCAGGACAGTCTTGTAATTTATTTTTGATGTGTTTATTGACATCAATGTTAAATGTCAGTTTTATGTCATTTTGACCTCAAGGTTATCAAGTGACATCATATTGATTAGCATTTTTAGATGTGTTTTTAATGTCGTATTGGCATCAAGGTGCTTGCTGGGGTGGTTCTAGTTTGGTTCCCATTACCCATTTGGTTATAAGAAAAAAAAATCTGGGGACTACTGTGGCCGAGAAAGCTTAACATCCCAGCAGATGCACTACATCATGAGACATTAATATTAGGTTAGATTTAGGTCTCCAGCATCAAAGAACAATGTTATTTTGACATCCAATAATGACATAAAATGATGCTGACATTTTGTTGATTTTATATTGTATTGGAAAGTGACCAAATCCAATGTCGAGCCAACATCTTAAACCAACGTCATATTGATGTCAAATACTGACATTTATTCGTCAGGTATGGCAACCAAAACCCAACATCTTATAGACATCATACTGGTAACGCCCACACAACGTCAAGCTGTAACAATATTAGATGCTGATATTTTGTTGTTTTTAGGTTGCGTTGGAAAGTGATCAAAATGCAGCATCTGTTCGAAGTTTGACATTGACGTCAGCCTGACGTTGGGTTCTGACGTCAAACTGATTTTCATTTCCAAGCAAAATGCAACATCCCACATGTTGGGGTACAACTTCAATCTGACATCATGATGATGTCATGTGCCATTTTTCCGTTGTTTAAGAAAATACAGTGTTTTCGTAAATTGCTTGCGTTGTGAGAAAATGCAGTGCGTTTTTTAAAAATGTGTTAGCGTGGTGACGATTTGCAGCACATGTGCTGTCTAACTGATGAAGTTCTTTTCTCAATTTGCTGGTGTTTTTTTGGAATTGCACGTGTTTTCTTAAATTGCAGCATGTTAACCTCTCTCGGCCACCGTAGGGGACTGATTGTTTTGGTAACCAAAAATTTAACTTTCCAGAACAATTACAGGGAAGTTTTCCTGTAACAACTATAAAGAAAACACTCAAAACTAAACTTTCCACCAAAAGAGAACATTATGTTTGCATAAAAAAACCTCAATTGTTCTGCACTAGTCGTACTGCATATGTTTGATTAATCAAAAATGACCATCTCATAACAGTCAATTATAAAAAAAATAGACTGCATTGGTTTAGATATTTAATTAATTAAAAACTGTTCAATACTCAACTGCATCATCAGACTGTAAATGTAATTTTTGATTAATTATGAGCATAGCCATCATTTAGTTAAGAATCAAACTGCATTTGTCACTCTATATTTGTTTATTCAGATCCAGCTCAAAACAATCACTTGTTCAATAATCAGATCTGTTGCACTGCATTTGTTGATTCATTAATAACAACCATTTGTTCATAAATCATCAGACTGCACTGATCTCAATACAGCTTTGTCTTTCTTCTTCTACAAAGGGAATAAATAAATAAGTGAATAAATATTATATTATGGACATCCATCATAAATACAGAATAAAAGACCAAAGTCTCCTCTTGCTGGTAGTTTACCAGTTGTTTACAGGCTACGTTTTGTAAAATATATATTTCTGCTTAAAAGTTTCAGGCATGATTGCAATATACAGCTGTATTGCAAGAGAAAAGTTTTACATATTTCAAAATAATAAACAACAAAAGATGATTTCACTCATAAATCATAAAGAGCACCCTAAAATTGCACAATTCAGAATCGACTACAAACTGGAATAGTTGCATGCTAACATAATGCAAAGGTTGTGCTCAGTTTCATTCTGTTCTCTTATGAGCAGCAGAGATATGTTGTTCTGTTAAAGTACAGCTTGTAACCAGTTACATTGCCCAAGTAGTAGAAATAAAAGACTGTTCAAGGTTGCTTTTAAACACCTTTCAAATATTATTACAGCATGCGTCAACTAACACATATTCTTCTGATGTGTCATTCTTGTTCAAACCATCCATCAGTACAAGAAAATTCCCATAATGGCTTTGGTGTGTTCTGTGTTCCAGCTGTGACTGCATTAAAGTCATGCATTCCAAATACAGTTCCCATTGAGATGAAAATGAAAATGGCTGAACGTACAACATTGCATAAGGTAAGATAAATTGTTCCTCGAATATTTGTTTGAACATGCACAGAGAGTGATTGTCAATAGCGAATGACAAAAACTGCACACAATGAGTTATATTGCGTGTAATGTTGACTTGACTTGACATGACCTCATGTTAAATTCACAAACTGACAATTATCATAGTTTCCGTAGAATCCATTGATGCATCACAGTTTTAAAATACAGCTGCTCATTTCCCACAGACACCAACTTCTGTTTCCTCTTCCTTTTTCCCTTTCATTGTTTTTTTCACCTTGGCAATCACACTTTCTCTCACCGAGGTGGCTAAAATTGTGGGTCCATTGGGCAATGACAGAGCGGCATCAAAGGCACATGCGCACTTACAGTACATTTCATGCTCAAAGTCTTCATCCGTTTTCTCCATTGGTCACTGTTACTCACTGCTATTGATTTTGAAATACCCGTACCTCACTTTCACTGAATACCGGCATGTTTCTTTGCGGATATCACCCTGCAGCCAATGCATAGCGGTCAATGCAATGCAATAGCAGGTCAATGCAGGTCAACTGCGCTGCTGTGGTTTTTCTGAGGTTGAGTGAAAAACCTAAGGCCTCTAGGTCCATGAGTTTAACAAGCCAGCTTTAATCGGACTCTGTTAACCTCAGTTGCGTTTTTCATTTACTTACATTTTCTTTTAAAGAGGCTTTCCTGGAAAGCTAGTCTTTAGCATTGGGTTGTTGTGTCTCCCTATTCATTTTCTGTGCCTTTGTGCTGTAGACAATTCAGCCTATGTTCCATCATATTTGCATTCATTTGTTCAATTGTGGTGAAAAATCATAGATGGATGGATGGATGGATGGATGGATGGATGGATGGATGGATGGATGGATGGATAGATATAGTACAGTACAGTTCGGAACAAGTCACCCTGATTAGGCTTGTGTTTCCACTGCTAACAGTACTCTTACTTGGTAGGTGTGGTCATTCTCACTCGAAGAAGAAAGCTTTAACAGCCCCGTAAACAACAATAGAGGACATAGAGCAGATTCTGTTCTTGCTTCTTGGCATGCGGCTGTTTGTCATAAGAAGAGACTAGCTTTGTTTGAGGATGGTTCAATGCTGCCTGCCACCATTGTATTATTATGATGTTGTGTTTTGACGGTGTATTTAAGATTGGCGCTTCCTGTGTTGTTGCACATGCTGGTGACAATTATCTCTAAACCAATTGTTCCACCCTTTTGGTATGGTACTGCTGTGCTGGGTACCCTTATGAAAATGCCACAAAAAAGTGTTACATACGGTTCGCTATTTTTTTGTACCTTTGACAGTGGAAACTGAAATACACTGTATTGTACAAAAAATATATAAAACTATATTAATGATTATTTTAAGTTAGTATTTGTAAGGTATTGGATGCAGACAGAAAATGGCTGTTTGTGAAGCATACAGTGTTAACTGCTGTTAATATAAAGCTCAGAATTGATTTATGGATAAAATTGATTCAATTTCAAGATTGATTTTTCAAATGTTTTTATTGCCACAGCTTTAGAAATAACCCAAAATTTTTTACACTGATGTTGTTTTCTGGGACACTTGATTCTGATTGGGCAATTACAGTGTCAATTCATTCTTCTTAATGTGCACTGTTATGGATAGTACTTCTCATATCACACCAGACTTGCACACACTTGTGTTATATAGATGCTGCTTATGAAGCCATTCTGCATCTCAATTGTAGTAAAAATAACCTCAATGCACTTCAGTTCTTGTTGCTTTTGACCTCAGATTTTTGTAATTTCAACCTAAATTAGTATTTCATTTATTTTGTCAATATCCATTTAATTAACGGCCATTAAAGTTAACTAACGTTTATTCTCTACACATAATATGACCAAATTTAGCTTATTTCAACTTGGAATACAATTGCTAAATTGTAAGGGATTAAAAACCCCTGTCTCCTGCTATTACTCAAATCTACAGTGCTTGTCACCATCTTTAAGGGCCTATAAGTTAACAATGCAGTAATATTTTGTAGAAAGTGTAAAAACAGTGACATTTGACTCCTGTCACGTTAGTTTATCAAGCATCACACACCCAATCTCTAATTAAACGAAAGTAAGTGCAGAGTCTCATGCAGAGAAACACTGTGTTTACACTGAACCAGGTTTTTAATTAGACATCATTTCTCAACAAGAATTTGACCTGTGATCTTACTCATGAATCCATTTTTTTACAGATTGTGAACAGAGAAAAATGCTATATTGAGATTGAAAAGAATAATTAGCAGTACAGGTCAATAGTTTTCCTCAAAAGTAAGGTCTTATTTATATCCTAGTGCCTGTGATTTGGTGGCAGGTCATATTTACGCATGTCATGATTTTGCCTGATATTTAGTCCCAAAGCATTATTGCGAGTATGATTATAATAGAAAAAAAGGGCCTGTGTTTGTGGTATAGGCTAGCTGTTTATAAACATAAATGGAAATGAACTGTCCTTTGCTCTAGAACTTCAGACATTTCACTAAGCTATATTTCAGGTCAGAAGGTGTACAGGGGCGTAGTTTCTATTTATAGCACATCCTTCCTTTCATCTGAAAATGAGATTCCTGTAAAACTCTGTGAAAGCTCACATTAAATATAACAGAACAAATAAACAAACTGCCCTATGAAGAACTGCTCTATACTGCACTATATATGATCTATTAACTCAATCGTAAATGATAGAATAAGACGTCTAATGCCGAATCAATTTATTTACTTGTTCAATTTTTAAAACTTGTTTAGAATGTAAAAAAAAAAATCTTTGCATTATAATTATGACATTGGTCTGTCCTCTGTCGAACTTTGATGTAAAAAAATTCAACATTACAGTTTAACAAAGTTACTTTTATTGACATTTTAGTAGTTTGAAATAATATAAAGTATAAGAAATAATATAGAGAGAAATAAATCAGTAAAATAACAGAAAATGTACTGGCGGTTTATTACAAGGTCTTTGTAGCATAATATACAACACCAACCCAGACAATATATCACTTTAATTATTAAAAATGTTCATAAAAGTAACTTTTTTTGTCTTTTAAAGTTTTAAAGTTGTTGGAAGAAAGATCAAGGTCTTATAATTCAATTCAAAAGCATAAATATATGGGGAAAAATAAAAACATGAGCCACAAAATATGTAAAACTGTTAATTTACTGATATGTATTACAGTGTAGGGCTGTGCAATATATTGAAATGATCAAAATATCGCAAATGTGCTACCACAGTATATATATCGCAATGAATTTTTAAAAATATTATTTATTATTATTATTATTAATATAAAAATATACTATTATTATTATTATTATTATTATTATTATTATTATTATTATTATTATTAAATAATATTGCATGTGGCTAGCAAATCCTCTGAAAGACTTTTTAGCACATCAGGCAGTGGTTGCACGGCAACATCTCTGAAACTAAGAAGAGCGGACATGCTGGATTTCTTGTCCAAAATTTGTTACTGATTTTAGAATGAATGCAAGAGCACTGTAGGACCAAGAAATCAAACCATGTTAAAAAAAAAAAGATGTCGACTCTATTTAAAATGTTTTTGTTTTCATGATTGTTCTTGATGTTTTCAGGTTGATGAAACTATACCAGTGTACAGTGCTTAAATTTCTGGAACAACACTAAGAAAATAAAAGCTACCGAGACCAACATCCACCACACAATTTCAGTGTTTCCAGAACATGACGTCCTCAAATTTCTAAATGGTCTTTAATTATTTTGTGCCCTATAACGTTATGGGTCAAATATGGATAAAAACAAACATACACTGTAAAAAATTCCATTATTTTACTGGTTTACAGCTGGGGTGCCGGAAAAAAGTTAATTACAGAAATTTACTGTAAAATAACAGACGTTCGTTTACAGAAATTGTCTTAAATTTAAATTTCCGGTAAATTTCTGTAATTTAACAGCCGTGGTTTTTTGCCACCCCACCTGTAAACCAGTAAAATAATGTAAAATAGCAGAATTTATTTACAGTGTAGCTACAAGCATAAATCATATGAAACATCACTATTCAGTCTACTAACACCACTGACATCCAGTTCATTTCCAAGTAAAAAAAAGCTAATTAAATGACTCACTCTGTCTAATCTTCAAGAAGAGTCCACAGTTACTTCTTCCATCATGTTTTCTGGTTGACTTGACTCACTTTGCTTCTGTCTCCGCTATCCTGATCAGGCTCATTATCAGATTTACTCATTGTTTTTTAAAAATTAAATAAAATATGTGTGACTGCCTCTTTGCCATTTTAAAAATACAAATATTATTTAGGTAGGCCACTATGCCATTATTTATTTATGCTGCCCACTGCAAGCGAACCAATCACCAACCAATGAGAGGGATTGGAAACACAAGAAAGATGATTGGCTAAAATATTGGGTCACACTTTATTTTGATGGTCCGTTTGTTGAATTTAAGTTACATTGCATCAACATGTCAACTAATTCTCATTAGATTATAAGTAGACTGTTAGGTTGGGGTTAGGGTTAATGTAAGTTGACATGTACTTGCAACGTTTCTTATAGTCAGTTGAATATCTGTTGAATGTCTGTATCAAGGGCCAATAGTTAAACATGACTTTTGCTTTAACTTGCATGGTGACTACCGTCATGCGTGCACGCACACACAATCCACGCAGTCTTCACTTGCACTCATTCACATTCTCTCGCACTCACACACACACACTGTGCACAAGTTAATGCCGAATCAATTAAAATAATACCAGAATGCAAAACGTGATTATCTGACCTTTTCCCGAACAGGATCCAGCAGGATCCGGCTCAAATTAAGCACTGCCAGTGGAGCAAAGTGGTGTTGATTTTTATTTTAGCTTTTTCACATTGCTAATAAATGTCTGATTTGTTTTAAGTGACAGTTTTTACTTTCGTATCAATGTCAGTTCCAAAGCAGTGGACCAATCAGAAGAACTGATTGTAGGGGAAGCGTTGTTTGTAGTAGCAAGTTGGCATGACAACGTTATATTCGACGCTGTGTAAAACATTTTAAGAGTTCACAATTAGATATTGCTTAATTTAAATAGCAGTTTTGGCATACTGTCCCAGGAGAGAATCCTGAGCTTGGAGATAATAGAGTCCAGGAATCCCGCCTGGTCATGTAAGGGGGTATGAGATCGGGTATGTCTCAAGAGCTCCCCCTGGTAAAGGAAGAAAAGGGGGAGATGGGGTGATGTCATTTATCTCCTATTTGCGATGCCGCAATAAAGTATAGGTGAGAGTGGTGTAAAGTGAGACATTTTTTACATTTGCTCTGAGCTAGAAGTGAGCTAAAATTATATATCAGTAAAATGTCCTAGTTTCTCATTAATTCTGAATGTTTCATAGAAATGGAATTCATCAGACTGTATTTAGAATAAAAGTCAGTGAAAATATGATTTTTAAAAAAAAAGTTGCCTTGTGTCTCACTTTACCCCAGTTTAGGCCAGAAAAATCAAAGGGGTAAAGTCAACCATCTGGGGGTAAACTGCTCCACTTACTTTTTCCACTTTCCAAACTACCATAACACCACATGTTGCATGTATGATCAATTAAGCACATTTGTTTTCCTAAACACTTGGAAAATACTCTGAACAAAATCAAATACAACAATCTACTTCAAACTATTTGAATTTACATTCTAATGACAGATAGAACCAGTTAGTTTAAAACACAATCTGGGTCAGAACACAGGACCCTTAAAGCCAGCTATAGTGTATGGGGCTCAGAGAAAAGGACAATCAGAACTAGAGAGAACAGCTTGGGACTCGGAACACAGGACTAGACCCAGCTGGATTAGAACATCAGCCGTCATACTCTACAACTCCCACTCTTTTGTGTTTCCCTGGATTCTTCTTAGAAATTTTGCATGTACCTCATCGCCAACCTAATTTCACCCACATGTTCCTGGATTAACATCTATGTTGATCCTGGAACAACATTCCAATCAGCCTATTAGAATTAAGGGATATGTTTACAGTTTCTGTTAAGTTTAGGCTTGGGGTATAGCAAGACACAAAACTACTTTTTTTTAAAACAATCATATTTAAACGGACCTTTATCCTAAATACAGTCTGATTAATTCCATTGCTATGAAATTCTGAATTAATGAGAAATGTGTACATTTTACTGATATATCATTTTAGCTTGCTTAGAAGGGAGCAAATGTAAAAAATGTTTCACTTTATGCCACTCTCCCCTACAGTTCATATATATTACTGCTTGTATTAAAGGACAAAATTGTATTACAAATAATATATAAATATTAATATATTTATAATTTTTTATTTAAAAAAATGTCTGTGTTATGAAGAAAAAATCTAATTGTGAATGGACAGCATCTTCGATGCACCGAGATATCGAATTAAACCGACTCAATGGCATGACCCAAACCATGAGACCAGTGTAGTATATTCCCACCTCTAACTGCTAGACGAGCTATTTATAGTGAGTTTGGAATAATCTGATTAGTTTACTAATGATTACAGAAGAGAGACCAGTCGTGATCAATCAGATCACGTGGTCATCCCCGAAAGTAGCTTGTGAAACTTCACTTCTGAGCACTGAATGTTATTTTAGTGTGTTCTGTATAAATGGCATCTAAGTTGTTACACTGCTGTTTTTCAGTGACTGGCACATCTGGACTGACTGCATTCATCCTCAAACCAAACTGTGACACCTGCACCATGACAGTTTGGGATAAATAATTAGATGTGATAATAGATTTTAAAAAATACTTTAAGAAACCAAAACACATTTTTACAGTAAACTATAGTAACCCCTTCTATATGTGCATCTTCTTTTCATGGTCAGGCAGAAATGATGAGTGGGTGCAAAATGTATGGTGACATGACTATACAAGCAAGCAGTTGCCTAGATTCAGGGGGTTAGTCAGTTTACCTGCTGGCTCATCTTACCACATTCTCCTTTAAGCTGCGGTCACACTGGGCTTTTCCTCCCACAGACTTCCATTCATACGCACGCGAATGCGTCAGACCGGTAACGCAACGTCATGCGTCAAGTTTCGCATGTTGCTGCGGTGCAAAGTTCAAGCTTGGTGAACTCTAACCTGCGAAATCGCATCACTTGACTGCGTGAGACCAATCGAGGATCAAAACATGACCTCTCTGGACAGAAATTTAAAACATGGAGCAATCGCTCGCTTTTTTTAATGTCTAACCATCTTGTTTAATCCCGCCCCTTTTCGCAGCGCAGTACGACAGAATTTCCCACACACAAACCCCAGTGTGACGGCAGCTTTACTGTTCTGCTATTGTAAAAGCAAAATAACACTTAAAAAGGAAATTATAAACCTACAAAAAACTGATATATACCTTCACCGCCCACTTTATTAGGTACACCTGTCCAACTGCTCATTAACGCAAATTTCTAATCAGCCAATCACAAGGCAGCAACTCAATGCATTTAAACATGTAGACATGGTCAAGAAGATGATCTGCTTCAGTTCAAACCGAGCATCAGAATGGAGAAGAAAGGTGATTTAAGTTACTGTGAATGTGGCATGGTTGTTGGTGCTAGACGGGCTGGTCTGAGTATTTCAGAAACTGCTGATCTCCTGGGAAAAAGAGAAAATATCCAGTGAGCGGCAGTTCTGTGCGCGCAATGATTGAGCTGATAGAAAGGCAACAGTACCTAAAATAACCACTCTTTACAACCAAGTTGTGCAGAAGAGCATCTCTGAACGCACAACACGTCCAACCTTGAGGCGGATGGGCTACAGCAGCAGAAGACTACACCAAGTGTCAATCCAGTCAGGTAAGAACAGGAAACTGAGGCTACAATTCACTCACCAAAATTGGACAGTCGAAGATTGGAACAACCTAGCCTGGTCTGAGTCTCGATTTCTGCTGTGACATTCAGATGGTGGGGTCAGAATTTGGTGTCAACAACATGAAAGCATGGATCCATCCTGCCTTGAATCAACGGTTCAGGCTGGTGGTGGTGGTGTAATGGTGTGGGGGATTTTTTTCTTGGCACCAATTTAGTACCAATTGAGCATCATGTCACTGACACAGCCTACCTGAGTATTGTTACTGACCATGTCCATCCCTTTATGACCACAGTGTACACATCTTCTGATGGCTACTTTCAGCAGGATAACGGGGCATGTCATAAAGCGCGAATCATCTCAGACTGGTTTCTTGAACATGACAATGAATTCACTGTACTCAAATGGCCTCCACAGTCACCAGAACTCAATTCCTATAGAGCACCTTTGGGATGTGGTTGAATGGGAGATTTTGATTATAAATGTGCAGCCGATAAAGCTGTACCTAATAAAGTGGCCGGTGAGTGTATTTCCCTCAGATTGTCTTTCGTTTCTTCTTGTTTCTTTGCTTATGTAAATACAGTCACGTCTGCTATTAGATCACTCTCTATTCATTTACCTGTCCTTCTGTGACAAATGAACTTTCATTTATCTCAAACGTCTCTCTACAAATTATTTGTGATATTGTTTCATCTGTGTGAAAATTGTCTGAGCTATCAGAACTGATACACCTTCACTTCCTGCTGCCTCACCATGCAGAAGAAAAAAAAATCAATCTTTTGCACAGCACATTAGGCTTAAGCTCATGACTAGCATCTGTCCATTTATTGGCGTTCACTCTTCGCTTGATTAACGAGAGAAAACACAAGGGTCAAATGTCAAACTGCTGATTCAGTGCGTGTACCTCCCTGACTGACAGGGAGAACATCCTCCGGCATTTGAAAGTTAAACACGCCTATTCTTTTTTAGGGGCTCACGGTATATAAATAGAGGGCTGTTTTCTGATCTGAGCTAGATAACGCTCTAATCCGTGTTACATAACATTTGGAGCAGCCACCCCTTGACCCAGTGTGAAAATATTTTGTTTGTGTTTGCAGTGCACGTGAATGAGCTTACGCTATGCCATAGAAAAACACTGGCACTGCATGAAGGGTCAGCATACAGTGTGTTCAGTGGGAACGTTCTCATGGGCAAAAACACCGGCCATAGACTTTCAGGCCGTTTCCATGAAAATCAGTCATATGCTACAGACAAAGTTAAACTTCTTAATTTAGTAACTGTTTTGATGTTTCTTCATCATTCTTGACGTTGGGGATGTACTCTCCATTAAAACACCATTTCTACACTGTGCAGCAGTTTATAAACATCACAGATCACAGAAGAAGATTGTCATATTGACGAAAACTCCCAACACAATATCATTTGAGATTCTGTAATGAAATGGTTGACACTTTTTATTGCAAAGGCTAATTTTGAAGAATTTTACATATGGAAAATTAATAAATATAATAATTACTTGCAATGCAATACTATTTTTAAATTTAATGTAAAAGTATAGTTTACTGTAAAAAAAAATCCTGTGTTCCACACAATTCCTTCATGTTGTCTCAACACATATTAATGTAGTCAACTTAATTGTTTTTACTAATTTAAGTGGATTAAACATGCAACAATTATGTTGTCCCCCACGAAATAACTCAACAATTGTGTTGATTCAGCTCACTTTAGTTAAGTAGTTTGAACGTACATCAAAGATAATTTTTTATCTTGTGTTTGTTCAGGAATAGTGAGCATAAATCAATTATCTCAATTATTCATATGTAAGGACTCAAATGTAATATCTAGAATGTTCTTTTTTTTTGTGGTGGATATTTAAGTACAGATTTACCCACTTTTATTTATTTAACATTTTTGCAAATTTTTTATGAATGAGACTTTTTTTTGTTTGTTTCTGCCACAAGGGACAATAATTTAATAAATATAAAGACTTTTTTTTTTCAAAACTGAGATTTTGTATCAGAGAGTGAATTCTGAGAAATGGTGCAAGATGTAAAATCTGATAAAATAAGTGAAGTTTCATAAACTAATTTCGAGAGGAGCACGTGATATGATTGAGCACGTCTGGCCGCTTATCTGTAATCAGTAATAATCCAATCAGAGTGATCCTAGTTTACTATAAATGGATCATTTTCTCCCTACTGTTCTATCTTTATTTGGAAGAATCCCCCCTTCCACCCCATCTCCTCCTTTTCCTCCCTTTTCTAAAGGGGAAGCTCTCGAGACCTACCTGATCTCGGATCTCCTGATATGCTTATCGACCGAGCTCAGGGTTCTCTCCCGGGACAGCATGCCAAACCTGCTTTATACGCCAAGCATATCTAAGTGGGAACTCTTGAAGTAACAATTGTAAAGACAAAAAACTGTGTGATGTAATCACAGATTAAAGAGGCTTAAAATGTTCAAGAAGAGTATTTCACACACAGTCAAGAGTGAAATTATTCACACCCCTGGCATATTCTGACTGAAAATACTTTTATTTAACCATTTTTTTCTTGACTGAAATTGACACAGGCTTCTCCCAAAAGATAACAAGATAATATGCAAGAGGCATCATTGTAAAAAAAAAAAAAGGAAATATTTCTCAGCTTTTATTTACATTTGACCAAAAACTTTAAGTCAGAATTTTCCAGGGGTATGAATAATTTCGAACTTAACTGCATGTTAATGAGTAATAATTCAAATCATGATCATGAATTTATTTTTAAAAAGTGTTTACAAGAGTAAATCTCTACTAAAGACATCTGAACAGATGGTATATTTAATGAAGGCATAATAGAAAGTAACATTTTGATATGTGAAATGGAAAAGCTTCGAAAGCTGAACAAACAAATTATGTCTTAAGTTCTCTCTCAGATCTGATTTTATTATACAATTGTTTTTTCAAAAGAAAACATCTAACGCATCCTTTGAATGTCAAAACGACACCCACAGAAACAGTTTCCAATGTTAAAGGAACAGTTAAATGAAAAATGTATTTATCATTTACTCACTGTGGTTCTAAAAGTTTTTTAGAGCTTATACATTTCCCACATTTTTCAAATTAACTCATTTTGATTGTTGAATTTAAGTTACATTGCATCTACATGCCAACTAATTCTCATTATATTATAAGTAGACTGTTAGGCTGAGGTTAGGGTTAGTGTGTCAATCTAAGTTGACGTGTACTTGCAAAGTTTCTTATGGTCAGTTAAATCTCTGTTGAAGGAGCATATGAACAGATATTAAGCAGAAAGTCTACTAATACTCAAATGGACTATCAAAATAAAGTGTTACCCAGTTCACAATAGTTACTACAGTGTGCTGTGGCATTTATAACTAAAGGGTTGTAAATACTATAATATACAGTTGAAGCCAAAATTATTAGCCCTCCTGTGAAATTTATCTTTTCTTTTTTTTTTTTTTAAATCATAGCATTTCCTATATATATTTTTTCTTCTGGAGAAATTCTTTTTTCTTTTAATTTGGTTGGAAGCAACACTAAAAAATGCAGGGTTCCACACAAGTCATTCATGTTGTCCCAACATAAATCGATTAAGTTAACTTAACACTTTTCACAAATGTATGTGGGTTGAACATAAAAAATTAAGTTGTCTCAATGAAATCTCAAGAATGATGTTGTTTCAGCTCATTTTAATAAAGTAGTTTGAACAAGAAAAAATATGAAAAATTTAAGTGAAGTTGAAACCGTTTTTTATATTTTTAAACAAATTTGAAGGTTTATCCTTCTTTAGAATTTATTACTTTTTTCTCTCAGTTGGTTTCAGAACAAACCGCCGCACGTCATGATTTTGCCAAGTATGATGCGATCCTGGATTAACATCTGTGTTGATCCTGGAACATCATTTTTATTGGAAAATGTAATCCATACCTGTTCCCTACCCCCAAGCCCAACCATAGCTGTAAATTATTCCCCAAATTAGAGAGGAATAATAGTTGGAAAGCAATCATGTAGAAGTGCATAAAACTAACTGTAATCCTAAACGTAAACCGTAAACATATCCCTTAATTCTGATTGGCTGATTGGAATGTGTAACATATGTTTATCCAGGAACATGTCCCACTTGGTGAAATCAGGTTTTGGAGAACGAACCACTGTTATTCAATAACTTGCCAAATTAACCTTCCTATAGTTAACATAATAACCTAGTTAAGCCTTTAAATATAAGCTGAACACTAGTATCTAACAAAATGACTAGAAAAATATCAAATAAATCAGTTATTAAAGCTATTTTGTTGAAATATATTAAACAGTGTATAATGTATATTAATATATAACGTTTTTTTACAGAATTAAAATTTTACAGGAGGGCTAATAATTTGGATTTCAACTGTATTCATTCATTTATTCATTTTCTTTTTGGCTCAGTCCCTTTATTAATCTGGTGTTGCCACAGCAGAATGAACCGCCAACTTATCCAGCATATGTTTTACGCAGCGGATGCCCTTCTGACTGCAAACCCATCACTGGAAATACACACTTATTCACACACATACACTACGGACAATTTAGCAATTTAACAATTCACCTATACCATGTCTTTGGACTTGTGGGGGAAACTGAAGCACCCGGAGGAAACCCATGCAAACACAGGGAGAGCATACAAACTCCACACAGAAACACCAAACCGAGCCAGCCGAGGTATGAACCGGAGACCTTCTTGCTGTGAGGCGAACGTGCTACCAATTGCGCCACAATGAAGCCCCAACTGTAAACAATATAACACGATTCACTTTGCTTCAAAAACACTATAGTATTAACAATAATTACTATAGTATTTTTTCATGTGGGTTATAGAAAAATAGATAGTGGTTTGACTCTAAAACTTTCTTATTTATTTGCAAATAAGAAGCAGATGTGATGAAAAACTGCTGTTGATACAAATGTTGATTTGCTGTCAGCTTTACCTGCTTCTGTCCAAGCCTGGAGAGATGCAAACTATCAGGAACTTCCAGTCACATGTCACTTTCTGCTTATCTACAACTCCACTGGGAAACCTAAGGGAAGGATGGCGGAGATGAGGATGGACATGATGTCTCCTCCGGGATTGGATGGAATGAGGAGTCAGCACGTGCTGTTTTACAGTAAATCCCAAGTACAGTCAAGGATGTTGCTGAGAAAATAATCTCTTCTCTGCTTTATTTTGGAACTCACATAACTAGACGCTCTCCGTTTTGTTTACCGACTTTCTCTCGGATATTCCAACACAATCTCACGGCAATTCGTAACTTTTGGATTTAGTGGCCAATTCGTACGAATTCGTATGATGTAATTCGTACAGTTTAGTACGATTTGCTCATCACCCAATGACGGTTGGGTTTAGGGGTGGGGTTAGGTGCCACGCCTCCTTTTTAAAATCGTACAATTTCGTACGACTGAACTCGTACGAATTCATTGGATCTTTTATTATTTATTTTTTTTTTAACAGATTTTTTCCATGTTTTTTTTCTTTTAGTTGTACACACACACACACACACACACACACACACACACACACATACAAAAAACATTCAGGCGACTGGCAGGAATCCCGGGTTGAAGCAAGTGTTTAGATTAATTGAATATTTCACTGACCCATTACCAGGGTGAGATGTGGTCTATTTTTAGCTTGGATGGATGTGTTGGCTCAGCATCAATCGGTTTTCTCCTCCAGTTCTTGCTGACTGAGAGTGAGGTGAAGGCGAGCATTATAATGAGAGGCAGAAATAAAATATCAATGAGAACTCAAAACAGAGGCTGCAGCCAGGGAAAAAGAGGAGCTTATTTTCTCTCTGTGAACTGAATGCAAACGAGTAAATCTACTGGGCTTCTGCTCAAACTGTGTGTCTATTCCAAAAAATCAGAGTTTATTTCTGCATCAAAATAAGAAAACTTTTATCACTTTCCAAATTTGAAAACTAGTTACATTTTAAATTGAGGGTGTTTGGAGCAGAGCACAGTGTGGTGTTGCAACCAGAGCTCACATTTTTGTTTTGGCGAGTTTGTGGTTGAGTTTGTGGGTAACTTGAACAATTTAATTCATATAGATGTAAAGTTTTTAGTAAGATATGTTAGCCTCAAATATCACCCACAAGCTGGTGCTTTTGATGGATGTGGGACACAAAATTGTAAAGACTTCATTTTTAAAGTTCACCATCTGATTGGTTGAGTTCTGCAGGATTTTTGGGAAACGCTCATGCAGCGTTTCTTATCAGTTTGCCTGGAAATAAATCATCATGATGACAGCAAACCCTCTTTTGGTGTTAGGAACTGACAGGATATACTAAAGACATTTGCATTTACAGAAAGTTTCATTTTCAGGGATGAAAGACCACTGTAACATTAATTCATAAATTTTCAGTTTTCTATATTGTGGGTATTCATGCTTTGTTGTTGTTGTTGTTGTTGTTTATTTATGCTTTTAAATTGCATTATGGGACTTTAATCTTTCCTCCAGAAACTTTTGATGTTGAAAGTATTGACAAAGTTACTTTTGTTGACATTTTTAATGGTTTGATGTAATTCTGTGTTGGTGTAGCAAATTACAGTACAAACTGGTAATAAACTGCCAGTACTTAATATAATATAATATAAAATAATATAATAAAATATAATATAATATAATCTAAAATAATATAATATAATATAACATAATATAATACAATACAATATAATATAATATAATATAATATAAAATAATATAATATAATATAATATAATATAATATAATATAAAATAATATAATATAATATAAAATAATATAATATAATATAAAATAAAATAATATAATATAAAATAATATAATATAATATAAAATAATATAAAATAACATAAAATAAAATTATAAAATATAATATAATATAATATAATATAATATAAAATAATAAAATAAAATAATATAAAATAATAAATTAAAATATAATATAAAATAATATAAAATAATATAATATAAAATAATATAATATAATATAATATAATATAATATAATATAATATAATATAATATAATATAAAATAATATAAAATAATATAAAATAATATAAAATAATATAAAATAATATAATATAATATAAAATAATATAGCAAAAAATAATATAAAATAATATAATATAATATAATATAAAATAATATAAAATAATATAATATAATATAAAATAATATAATAAAAAATAATATAAAATAATATAATATAATATAATATAATATAAAATAATATAATATAATATAATAGTACTATTTTACAAACGTATTTTTATGTCTATATCTATTTCTTACAATACAATATATTGTTTTGGACTACTAAAATGTCAATAAAAGTCAACTGCACAGAATTTTCGGAAACAGTTAATTAACTAATATTTTTTTAATTACTTTGTATGTTGCAGCTATTTAACCTTACAAAACACTCCTGTGTTTTTAGTAGATTACGTGCACATTCTCATGATCTTCTCTTTGTATTTACAAGCCAATTTACCATAAATCAAATTTCCCTTATTGAAAAAAGGTATATTTACAATATTTGATTCAGTGAACAAACATGTTGACCTAACTTTCATTTGATTTCATAATCCTGCCAAATATTGGTTTGCAATATTGCAATATTGGTTCCCTGCAGATCCAAAAGTCAGTATAAAACTATAGTCTATATTTGATCCAGCAATTAAAATAGCTTCAAAGTAGAATTGAATTTATAAAATGAACATATATTTACAAATGAACAAATATTTTATATGAAGCAGTACAGTGAATAATTCAATGACTCGTTTGTCATTGTCATCGGGTAAGTCGTTTTTTGGACGTCCATATTGCTCCGTCCGCTCTGCTAATGTGTCATTTTCACCAAGACTTTGTGTCACATGCATATTAGCTTGCTCGATTTACATTAGTTGTGCACGTTTGTGATATGTTAAGTGTCGTACATTGCCGTGATGTTTGCATCATTATGGAAAGCATTGTAATATCTTGGTGAAAATGACACATTAGCAGAGCGGACGGAGCAATATGGACGTCCAAAAAACGACTTACCCAAAATAAAATCAAGCACTATCAATGACCTGTATTTGTGTATGTTTATTTTTAAAAACTTTCCAGGGTCTTGACATTTTTTTCCTACATCACAAACTTTCAAGGATTTGAAGCACTTTTGGAAAGTCTCTGCAAAATTCAACATGGCCAAATCCTTATTTACTTTGCTCCAGTTCCAAAAGTAAGAATAAGATAAACTACAGCAGTACGTTAGAGAAAAAATACAGTTTATTTACTTTGTTCTTTACTTTGGTTTATTTTACATCTGCACAATATATTGTATTGTGTTTTTCAATAAACACTGAAACTACAAATCAGTAACTACTAGAATTCCAGTAGTTCTCATTCTGATTGTTCGCAAGTCATATTTACATTCAAAGCTTCTGTTTAGATTTTAGAATTAAGCCTGAATGTTTGTCATCATATTTTATGTATTATTATTATTACCCTCAATATAAGCTCTTTTTTGAAATATAGCCTGTGTGTACCTCACTTTGTTCAGAAAGTAGAAGTTCACTGCAGTGAAAATATTGTTTTCAAAGACATGTCAGAAGCAAAGTTATGTTTTTGCTATCAGAAAATGATGTTTTTGTTAGCAGAAAGTTGCTAAGCTACAGAGGCATGCATATTCAAAAGCACTGAAAAAAAGTAAGGATGCTTAAATGTATGTGCTCAATTTGACTTTTATGACCATTCAAGATAGAAATACTCAGGAATCATGGGTTTTGTGACTATTATTTTAGAAAACATATATTCACAGGGGCGACGCAGTGGTGCAGTAGGTAGTGCTGTTGCCTCACAGCAAGAAGGTTGCTGGGTTGCTGGTTCGAGCCTCGGCTCAGTTTGGCGTTTCTGTGTGGAGTATGCATGACATGCAGTACAGGTAAATTGGGTAGGCTAAATTGTCCGTAGTGTATGTGTGAATGAGTGTGTGTGGATGTTTCCCAGAGATGGGTTGTGGCTGGAAAGGGATCCGCTGTGTAAAAACGTGCTGCATAAGTTGGCGGTTCATTCCGCTGTGGCAACCCCAGATTAATAAAGGGACTAAGCCAAAAAAAAGAAAATGAATGAATAAATATATTCACAGATTTAGGAAAAGTCAGGCTACTAACGTTATATTGGTTTTATTTTAACAAAGTTATTAAATTACAAAAGTCAAAAAAGAAAGAAACTCAATGTTCATTTTTGGGTGATCTATCAATTAAAATGAGCTTCTTCCATGCTTTCTCTGGTTAGTAGCGGAGTGCATAAAGATTTAAAATTGCCATTATCCTCCTTAGACTTGAACTATTCAAGTATCAGAAACGTGCAGATGTGCATTTTCTATGCTCTTAAGGCATCCATAAATGAAGCCAAGTACATTTATTTTACAAATGTCAATATTTTATAATAGATTTCTTCTGTTCTTTTCAATCAGGTCAAAACAGTTGTACTGCACAAACAATATAACAATGTGAAATTGAAAATAAAATAATACAGATTGTTAGACGCATTATTAAAACTTACTGTTCATTATAACAGTCAGACATACTCTACCGGTCAAAAGATTGGGGTCAGTTTTTTTTAAAGAAAATTATTTTGTTCATCAAGGCGGCAATTATTAAATGTAAAAAAAAATTGTTAAATATTTATTCAAATTATATATAACTGCTTTGTTATTTTATGTTGTTTTTATGACTATTACAATTAACAACAACAACAACAACAACAATAATAATAATAATAATAATAATAATAGAGTGATTTTTTTATATTAAGAGTGATTTTTGAAGGATCATGAGACTGGAGAAATGAACCTGAAAATGTATCTTTAAAATCACTGGAATAAATGATTAAATTAAATGACAAACTACTTTTGAACAGTTATTTTATAGTGCAATAACATTGTACAATTTTACTATTTGTATTGTATTTTTGATTAAATCAATGCAGCCTTGGTGAGCAGGAGAAGCTTATTTTAAAACGTTTAAAAATCCTACTGACCCCAAACTTTTGACCGGTAGAGTATTTAATGTCTGAACTCACTGTACATTATAATTGACAGATATATTTTAACATTTAAACCTTTAAATATGGATTTTTAAATGGATGATAAAAGTCCAATATAAAGAACAGCAGGCTTTCAATTTGGTAAAAACGAACAAACAGTTTCTGCACTCAGGGTCTGAAAGGGTTAAAGATGCTTTCCACAGAACACTGCTGTTTTATGCAGGTAATATCAATATAGTACAGTCAGATCAAGTGGTGCATTTTCATTAGGCTGTAAAAACTGTATTGATTTGTCACCTAGCCATTTTATATACTGGCAGCTCAGCAGTCATCTGATGTAAGTCTTTGAATAGCTTAAAGTTTAGGCACCTTATTAACATCAATGTATTCACTGCATTTTCTTCCCCTAATAGACTGCACATGTATAGTCATCACAGATTGTAGGCTGATTATCTCAAAGCGTTTTTTTTCTTTAAGTCCTCTCAGCATATAATGGATTTTTTTCTGTTACCAGGTTTATAGCACAACAATTTTCATGAGTAGAATAGCCGGATGTTTTAATATGATCAGTTTTTGAAAAACAAATATTTTCATGTGCTTTCAGCGTGCAAACATGTTAGTTCAATATCAGTGTGTTACGAGTCAAAACAATGAGTGTATATCAAGTAAATTTCATTCATTCATTAATTTTGCTCTGGCTTAGTCCCTTTATTCCTCAGGAGTCATCACGGTGGAATGAACCGCCAACTAGTGTCCACACATACACTACGGCCAATGTAGTTTATTCAGTTCACCTATAGAGCGTGTCTTTGGTGGAAATCTTGTGGTGGAAACCGGAGCACCTGGAGAAAACCCACGCAAACACGGGAAGAACATGCAAACTCCACACAGAAATGCCATCTGACCCAGCTGGGACTTGAACAAGTAACCTTCTTGCTGTGAGGCAACAATGCTAACCACTGAGGCACCGTGTCACCCCAAGTGAATTTCTTCTGAGCAAAACATGACTATTTTTTGCCATATTTTACAAAAGACATCAACAAAAATGCCATTAAGTGTGAAGATTTAAAGTGTTAATTCAACAAAAAGTGAAATTCTGTTATTAATTGCTCACCCTCATGTTGAGCACAGAGCACAAGTGAAGTTTCATAAACTAATTTGGAGAGGAGCACGTGATATGATTGAGCACGTCTGGCCACTCATCTGTAATCAGTAATAATCCAATCAGAGTGATCCTAGTTTACTATAAATGGATCATTTTCTCCCTACTGTTTCTATCTTCGTTTGGAAGAATCCCCCCTTCCGTCCTGTCTCCTCCTTTTCCTCCCTTTTCTAAAGGGGTAGCTCTCGAGACCTACCTGATCTCGAATCTCCTGATATGCTTATCGACCGGGCGGGAGCCCTGGACTCAAATATCTTTGAGCTCAGGGTTCTCTCCCGGGACAGCATGCCAAACCTGCTTTATACGCCAAGCATATGTAAGTGGGAACTCTTGAAATGAAGATATTTTAGATGAAATCTGAGAGCTCTCTGGTTCTTCATAGACAGAAATGGTCTTGATATATTCAAAGTCCAGAAAAGAAACTAAAACTCTATCCATTCCATGTGACTTCCATGGTTCAATAGTAAGGACACGTGCTCACCGAAGCATTTTTTGTGCAGCTGAAAATGCCAGTGCTCTTCTAAAAACGCTCCACTGTAAGCACTTCTCCAACTGTCCACAGTTTTCTAAGGCTGCATTTACACTGCATGGTTCAAGTGACCCACTTCTGATATATTTTGTTCTCCCATGTGGCACAGATTGGATATGGCCCATGTACATGTAAAAAAATCACATGGATTCTGATTTACTCAAGTCATATTCAGGCCCTGTTCATATTTGGAAATGTATCTGATATGAATCTGATCCGCGCCCTTCTGTCTGCAGTGTAAGCATGAGGATCTGATTTCAATGCAAGTCGCGCATCATTAAAACCGTAGCGTCAACTCTGACACTTTCATTTCTGAACAGACTTCAGCAGAGTCATTCATTCATTTTCTATTCGGCTTAGTCCCTTTATTAATCTGGGGTCGCCACAGCAGAATGAACCGCCAACTTATCCAGCGCATGTTACGCAGTCGATGCCCTTCCAGGCGCAACCCATAACTGGGAATGACTTCAGTCCCAAAACGTAAATACCTTTAAAAAATAGTTTAAAATGGTAATTTGGCAAAAGTATTTAAGGACGGTCACGAGCGAGAGAGAGAGAGGGAGCAACATCCACACCGTAAAAAATATAAACTAGATAATATTAAACTGTTGCATACATCACGTGCATAAATCATGCCATGGACATGACATTAAGATGTCTACTGGTTTAAAAACAAGCCTAGATTAAAGGAAGATGGCCAAAGGAGAAATCTCCTGTCTTAAACTAAAGTACAGCAACTTGTCATTAAGAATAAAAATATTAAATCCTGCGAACAGCTTAAATGCAGGAATGGAGAAACGAGCGCTCTTTTATTATCAGCTGTCAGTCAGCGCCTGCTCTTTTTTTTCCTGGTCATTGCGTCTTTTTTAAAAGATGAATTAAGCACAAAATCTGAATTGACCACCAAGATCTGCAGTGTAAATGCAGCCTGTATGCTCTGACTGACTGTATGATTATAATATCATTCAAACTACTAGAATTTATTCATCATTTTAAATATAAAACAATTTTGTATAATCACTTTCTTAAATATATTGAATAAACATATACATTTAAATAAACACGTGTCACGCTGAATAACATTGAAACATTAATTCATTTTCCTTCGGTTTAGTCTCTGATTTATCAGAGGTCACCACAGCAGAATGAACCGCCGACTATTACAGGATATGTTTTATGCAGCGGATGCCCTTCCAGCCTCCACCCAGTACTGTGAAACACCCATATACTCTTTCATTCACACACACTACACCCAATTTACTTATTTACTCCGCGAACGAGCAGACGCAGCCATTTGCCATCATGGCTCGAGACTTTCGCTCTCATTCACTTTCATTCGTTTAAAACAGCTCGTTCTGCCGCTTGATGTTCCAAACGGATATTTTCTTATTATATTATGCTACTTTGTCTGTATGGTCATGAACACACTTGTTTGTAGAGCAGGTAGTTCGACCGCTTTCTGCCGTTTATTATTTCTAGTCATTTCTCCCATAGGCAGCTGAAGCGGAAGTTCCAAAACAATTGCAAAAATGAGCGCACTTCCGCATTGAAGAACTTGGACAGTGGAGGAAACTGGAGCACCTGGAGGAAACCCACACAAACACTGGGAGAACATGCAAACTCCTCTTAGCAATGCCAACTGGCCCAGCTGGGACTCGAAACCAGCATTCTTCTTACTGTGAGGCGACAGTGCTAATTACTGAGCCACTGATCAACATTATTTAATCTATATGTAATTTCCAGTTTAAGTTATTTGAAATATTGTTGTAGACATTTGCATGTAATGTGCTTTTTGATACAAAAATCACTTTATTTGGTAAATTAATTACTTTTTGATGCAAACACCAAAATACGGCGTCCCGCTTTTGACCCAAATAAATGAAAGCTAGTTATTATGCAGAGTCAGCATTTATATGAAAGGTGCAACATCTGTTATTCACTAACTATCGCTTTTAAACTGCATCTGCGACTAGTAGTGTAAAAAAAGAAGTCTGAACTCAGAGACAGAACAGCAGATGTGTACACATAATATTTTCTGATAAAGTTATCGCACTGTACATAAAGTCCAGACATGACCAGAAGTGGATTCAATATGGCTCTCTGTTCAGATTCTAAAAGTGTCTTTGAGGACGGTCAAACTGATATTTTCTATTACAGCTGAAATATTGAACATGATCTAATCCAAAGGGCAAAACTCATCAAACTCAAAACAATAGCTGTAAACGTCAGCAGGCAGGTGACGCAGTGATATATAATAATGTGATGTTGTGGGAAAGACACGTTGATCACAAGTTAGTATTGTTAAAATTAGATTTGTTGTCATTTTTAACTTACTATGTGAAGTCTTGACTTTATAGATTTGACAGGTGATTTTCCTCAAAGGATCAACATAATACATGTATTATTATATATGCTAAACTCATCTGTGCTCAATGGTTAGCACTGTCACCTCACAGAAAGAACATTGCTGGTTCGAGCCCCGGCTGGGTCAGTTGGCATTTCTGTGTGAAGTTTGCATGTTCTCCCTGTGTTTGCGTGGGTTGCTTCCGGGTGCTCCGGTTTCCCCCACAGTCCAAAGTCATGTGCTATAGGTGAATTGAATAAACTAAATTGGCCGTATGTATGTGTATGTGTATGTGTATGTGTGTGTGTGTGTGTGTGTGTGTGTGTGAGTGAGTGAGTGAGTGAGAGAGAGAGAGAGAGAGAGAATTTATGGGTGTTTCCCAGTACTGGGTTGCAGCTGGAAGGGCATCCACTGTGTAAAACATGCTGAATAAATTGGCAGTTAATTCCACTGTGGCGACCCCTAATGAATAAAGGGACTAAGCTGAAGGAAAATGAAATGAAACTCATTCACAGAGTAATTTAGACCCTATATGTTATCACATTTTGCAGAAAAAGACTATTACTAAATTGCCGTACATCAATAAACCAGCAATTACTTCAGTATGCTGGAAGTCGCTATTGCTTTTAATTTCCAAACCAAAAAATAATAATAATAACAATAAGTAAAAAAGGCAGCATGCAAGATGCATCATTAATATCACATAGCCATTAATATGGCTACTGTTAAATAAAGAATAAAACTGAAAAACAGCATTATAGGGAAATAAAACAGAAATAAAGTACATTTAAATATTACATCAAAACCTTAAAATATAGTCTTGGTAAATAAATTATTTAAATTGAAGAACTAAAATTTGTAAAACAAACCTACAGTTTATATAAATTACAAAAAAAAAAAAAAAAATCTGAAAACATAAAAATTAGGTAACAATTATTTGTATGTATATATATATATATATATATATATATATATATATATATATATATATATATATATATATATATATATATATATATATATATATATATATATATTGATTAAACCACATGTAAATAGAGCTAAAAATACTAAATTACACAAATTATAATACAATTTAGATAACATTCATTTTACCTTTATCAAATAAACCAACTATGCCGGCAATTTTATCTAGTTACTTTACATTAAAAATAAGCTTTTGCTTTCAGTTAAACTAAGTCAAATAAATCAGCATTAATAAGACTAAAGAATGTTTCAGGGAACAAAAGTTGAAGCAGATATGATGAAACACTCATGGTGTGTCTTTTTCTTCCAAAGTCCTCTAAATTAGACCTAAAGCTCAGGGGAGATTTTCAGAGTGAATTTAAGAGCTGAGATATTGATTTAATAGCCCTGGATGAACCGACAGAGTCAGAAACTGACCTGACTGAGAATTAGATCCCTGTTTGTTATGTGTTCATTAAAAATAGCCATCAGTCTGAGTATAAACAAAGTCTCTTTAAGGCAAGTCATTTCACTCGGCGGCTCGGGTATTCTGTTTGAATGGGGAAATATTAATTTCTCCAAAATTGTTTGCGATTAAATTTCATATTAGGAATCACCAATAAAATTCAACAACAACAGTCTCTTTAGTTTCATTTTTAAACATTCTGAACACACAAAACCAGCAGAAACTCACGTCTGGCCCAAGCCCCTCCCTCAGTGAATCCTTTGTCTATAGCAATCACTGATTGGACGCTGTACTAGAGGGCGGAGCCTTTAGTGACATCTTGTGTAGTGTTCTATAGAATTGGGTATGCATTTCTGTACACAGCTTTGTTTTCTATGTATTTGGTTACCAATAAAGTCTGCTGTAACTCTTGTGTTATGAAGAACAGAAGCACACAGACAAACAGATCTGTAAGACATCGTGAACTTTAGTAAAGTAGTAGAACAATCAGTAAAAAGGGAGTGATAAGTTGTAACATTTCTATATACAAAAAAACAACAAACCTATAGAAGCTTGTTCGTGTACAGAATTTTATAAAAATGCAATTGTGACTTCATCACTCAGTTCTGACTTAATTTCAGTTACAAACTTTGAACAAAATCAGAAAATACTAAATTTTGAAAAATAACCTAAACTTTTTCTTTGCAAATCCAAGCTTATATGTCTTGCAACTGTAATTAGTTTAAACTGTTTAAAATAATTTTAAAAAAATGTCAAACTAAGAAAGCCAATAAACATGAACTTAAAAACAACAACAAAAAAATCATCTCAGAATTGCGAAAACTCTCATAATTTTGCAGAAAGAGAAATCCTATAAACCTAAAATAGCCTAAAATTTTTCCTTGCAGTGATTAATCACAATTATATATGCATAGAGATACTTGTTTTTCCTCACAATAATGTTTTAATTCTCGCAATCAGAATTTTCCTCTGATTTAAAAAGTCAAACAATTAAATAAAACCAGTTGTGAAATTGTTATACATATCACAACCGTTTTATGTATTTGTGATGTAAATTGAATTGCTCAGAATTGTGAGATGAAGCTACGATTCCATTTAAACAAAGAAATTCTGTCAGAAACGGCTTTCAACAGAAATGAGGTCAATATAATACATACAATAAAATGACAGAGCTCTTCTGCGTTCATTAGATACCATCTGCTTTTACACGTTTTAAAATAGTAAAAAGAGAGAATATAAAAAGACAGAAAAAACAGAAATATGACAGAAGAATAGAAGACATATAAAACAGCTGCCCTTCAAGAATATTTACAAAGCTAAAAAGCCAGTGCATAAACAATCTGCAGCATACAGCACTGAAAACCCAGCACACGCATCCTAGAAATCACTGGACTTGGCAGTTGTCGTTTTGTTTTGGAGAGGCACTGACCCGTTCCGGTGTCTGCGGGCTCTTATTGAAGCTTCTTGAGCATCTGCTGATTTTCTGCTCTATAACAGGAGCGAGACTTTCACAGCTGTTTTTCAGTGGACTGTTGGTGAGTGCAGATAATAAAGGCACATTTCTGCTCTGTGTGGCCTTGGGCTTCTGCACCTGAGAAGTACATGGACATGATGTCAGAAGAGAGCTGGGCTGTCAAGAACGGCCGGCGGCGATATATATTACTGTTCAAAAAAATCTCTCTCTGGGCCAAGCGGGAAAGTGCAAATGTAGAACTAGAAGATGCAACCAGTCAATCTAATCTGCTGTCCTCTCCGAACACACAAAGCCAGCATGTAGTTTTGGAGCAGCAGAAGAAACAGTGCTGAAGCGTAATTGAAGACTGGCTGTGCTGAGAGCTGACTAACGCTTTGCTCATCTCATTCTCACCCTGCCAACCACTCGCATCTGTTTTCAAGTTTAGCTGTTGCGTTCTCCTGTCATGGTGTCTGTTAAATAGGGCTGTCAACTGTATACAAATCTTTGATGGAGATAGTTACAATATTCATTAAACTCTGAAATGCAATCAGGTTGTAAGAGACACTCGAACATCTCTAAAAATGTAGTTTTTAGGAAAGGAAATAAACACTCCGATTAGGACTGCACGGTATTGGGAAAATAACACATTGCGATTTTTATTTATTCTGCGATATACATTGCGATATGAATACAATTTCACTAGATGAGTTGAATAAATGTTAGTAAAGAACCTATAATTTCAGATTGATTGGGAAGATTCTGTAGGGGAGTATAGCTACAATAGTATAGTTTAATTGATTAGAACTTAAGCACAATAAGTCTTCTATAATAAGCATTATATTTGTATTATATAGAGCACAATATTTGTATAATAAACAATCTACAAGCATAGATAAATTCAATAAAGAAAAATATGCTAATTAAGTAAACACGTTTTATTGTTTTCAGAGGAGTCGAAAGTATTCAGGTATACAGTAATCAAATGTAAACTAATACTGCATAGTCTTCGTTTTTATAAACAATTCCGTAAAATTAGTCGTTATTCATTTTTCAAAGTAACAAATGGTACATTTTCTTACGCCTGGATGCTTTTAAAAACCTCAGACAGTCACAGGGCTCAAAAAACACTTGGTAAATGGTAAATTATAATCCAGAGTCAACATTGCGTATATACTCGTGACGTGACTATTGCGAATGATCACATTGCGATATCGATGCTGTAACAATACATCGTGCAGCCCTATTTCCGATTGTTTTTTAAAACTTTAATAATTCATTTTGTTTGTTTGTTTTATAAATAAGATCACAAAATGAAGTAATTATTTCACATATTGTCTTTTGGAGCACTGCATGTATGCAGACCTTTAGTTTTGTTAGAAAGAATGACATAGGATACATACATTTGCACTGTTTTGGAGTTTATGAACTTTGTCAAATAAATAAGTACATAAATAAATATATTTCAAATGTAATCTGAATCTAGATCCATCCACACACACAATCTGAGAAATACATATTCACCATACAATTAATAATAAAAAGGAGTAAATGCGTAAAAAAAATGGTAACAACTAGGCAGGGGCTGGTATAAGATTGTGACGGTATGATAACCTTGGATAAAAATATCACAGTTTCACGATATTGTGGTCACTGCTTACTGAACACAATACATTTTATTTTGAGAAACATTTAAAATATTTTGGAGCAGTAAACATGTCAGGCTAAATGATTCAAATGAATCATTGACTTCTGCCATCTTTATTTGTTTTAAAAAACACTGATTTCTTTACAATTTCAAGCGACATCTTTGAAAATATCTTTTTTTTGCTGGAGAAAAAGTTGTTGTCCGTTAAAAAAATAAATAATAAAAAAATAGTCTTACACATACCTTAGGAACACTATTACAAAAATTTGGGTGGTTTTAAAACTTGACTTTTCCAAACTGCGGTATACCTTGAAAACAGTTTATTTGGGTCCCCCCCACCACATTCAGCTAATAAAAGAGCTGCAGATCAGATAATAAAATGGGTTTAGTTGTAACTGTCATAATGTATGGTTTAATACTACACCGAAGGGATTGATGGAATAGGCCTATTGATAAAAGAGTTTTCTTCCATCAATAGGGACATTTCATTCTCCTTTGTAAAAGTTTTTTTTTTAAATATAAAAACATTACTTTTTGATACATGTTGTGGCTGCTGTATTTTTTGTAGTTTATTTTGATACACTTAAAAATTAGGTATTTGGCATTTTATTTTAAAATACTTTTCAATGGAACCAGCAAAAGTAAGTCTAAGGCCCTCAAAAAAATGTGGAAAAAATATTTAAAAGCCTTAATTGACATGGCTATTCCTTAAAACTGCACTACACGTCAATAAAGGCTTTTAAATATATTTTTTTCCACATTTCACGAGTGCTTTGGACTTACTTTTGATGTTTATTCTGATGAATCCTTTACCCAAAGAGCACCAACACATTAACTAAGCTACCCCTGAGCACTTTGATTTAGGATTTTTACCTTACAATGTATATTTGCCCAAGGCTGATTATGACTAGGTTTTCTAATATAATAAATGTATTCGCCAGAATGTGATCACAGCAGGCAGATAAATAGATTTTTGCCCCATCTGCAGTCTGGAGAAGTTTAATAATTGTTGTTACTATATAACCTCATCCTCAAGTGGTTCCAATATATTTTCTCTTTTTTCCGATGAACACAGAAGATACCCGTTTCCAACTGAATTTCTTCAAAATATCTTATAAGTGTTCGACACAAGAAACAAATAAGTTTGAAACAAGTTGAGGGAGAATAAATGATAGAATTTCCAGAATTTTGGGCAAACTATTCCTTTAACTCATACTCAATCTGGATTATTTCTTCAAACTGACACACAGGAGGAGAAATGCAGAACTCTGGCCTTCAGAAAAGCGTAACTATAGTAAGAATCAGCCATTAAAGGAGCTGAAGTGTTTATCTGGGACAGAAGAGTTACTGTCCAGCATGAGGTCTCTGCTTCCCTTTAAATTGTCGAAGAAAATGTGAAAATCTCCAGGAAATGGGGACTTGGGGTAAGGTGACATGATCAAAACTTCAGAGGAAGGCAAAAGCTGACAGGAGCTTTAATGCCTCAAAGCACTTAAAGTTTAGCCGTCTAATGAAATATGTCATTTTCATGGGTTCATTTGCTAATTATTTCATGGTCAGTAACTTTAAGAGTGTCTGAAATGAGTTATCTACAGACTGCAGAAACATTTTGAGAGGGTTTATGATGCCCTCCTGTGGTTAATGACTAAATATTTTTAGATGCACAATGAGAGTTTCATGGCATATAAACCTTTTATAGCAGGCTCCCCTACACTTTTGTTCTTAAAATAAGTTTTATGGTAAGAACTATATTACACATGAAGAGTTCAGATGCAAAGACCTCTAAATGCCATCTGAAATTCTCTCTAAAATGAGCATTTTTCTAAGCCTCCCATGTTTATGTTCAAGTATTTCACTTTAAAGGCAATAAAAAGAACTTATTTGACACTATAAAAGTACAATTTCAGAGCCTACACAAAATGCTAATTTTAGAAGGAACTATCAAATGGCACTTTGGCACTTCATAAACACATGCATAACACCATAAACAACAAAAAATTCAATTGAAAAAAAAAGAAAAGACCAAAATTACTATTAATATACGATTAAACTGAAAGATGATAAAAATAACTAAATTATCAATTATAAATTATGAAAATGATACTGGAAACATCCAGCATATGGGAAAGTTAATGATATTATTCAAGTAAAATTTTATAATCAGCAAAAATAATAAAATATAATAATAAAAAAAAACACTACAAATTTAAATTATTATTATTTTTTAATTTTTATAAAAAAAAAAATAAAAAAAGTAAATTCAAAACATAAAAAAAAGGAAACTAGACAAGTGTTGAGTTGTTGTACGCAAAAATGAATGTCAGATTTCACTATTCATTTACTCATGGCATACTGCATGAAACCGCCAATGTAACTAAGACTGTTTACTTTTTAAAACACTTACTTAATGTTACCAGGGAAAAACCACAACAAATAAAATAATAATAATAATAATAATCTTCCTTCAAAAAGAACATTTTCATAGTTTAACTTGATGTCAAATATTATATATAAATATATATTTATATAAATATTAGATTGCAGGACACAGAGGTAGCTCCACTCACCGTGTTTGGTGTTCTGCCCTCTGCTGTCTGCGTGGAGATTTGCGCAGGATGTTCTGCTGAACCTGAGCTCTGTAGAGCTGCAGTTGTTCGAGCTGCCAGACGAGGACTGCAGCGCTGCGCTGTAGTCCTGCGAACGATGAATGGGCTCATCTCTCCAATTGGAATATCTGCAAAACCTGAACAAAAATAAGTGATGTAGATGTGGAAAAAAGCAGGAAAGATATTGCAGATACATTGCAGATTCAAGAAACATGCCAAGTCAACATACAGTTAAAGTCAAAATTATTAGCCCCCTGAAAAACTCACCTTTCTGTACCAGCTCAGGCAGACCCTCTGGTCTGAAATCCTCATCGTCTTGTTTGGCTTTAGGTGTGGCGGCTGCAGCTTTGAGTCGCTTGGTGATGTTGTGCAGAGCTTCCTGTGCTTTATTAGGAGTGTCATCTATTACTCTCGGTCTCTTTCCTGCTGTAACGCTCGCAGGGTTACTGTTCTCCAGGTCACCCTTCTCAGACCTGAGGGATCTTCTGCTCTTGGGGGTCTTTGTTTGGGTGCTCAGCTGTTTGAGTTGGTTTTTGAGGCTTTCATTGGTTTCTTCCAGCTTGTGAACTTTAACCATGAGGCTGCAGTATCGGTCCATGCTGTCGTCCGCCTCGCGGCTCTTCTCTTCAAGAGCTTCTTTCAGCTCCTCTAGCTCTTCCTGCAGGGCGCCACTACTGCTGCTGCCATCAGCTGTTAACATGGCATATGTTACATTTAAATTCAGTGCATTAGCTTTAGAACACTCTGTCCACAACTCTGAAAACACATATTCAAACTACAAGAGTAAAGTTCGTAGACAAACTTCATGGTGGCTTGACAAAGCTTAGTCTGACAGCCTGAAGTAGTTTTAAAGTTTAAATAATTGAAGTAGTTTTAAGAAGTTTAAAACAGTCGGCACAGAGAGATAACTACATATAGGTTAGCATGTTTCTAGTTTGGATTGGCATGTGTCTAGCTAGGCGGTTAAAAGGGTGCTCTGAGTTTGCTAAGTGGCTGCTAGAGTGTGCTGAATGGTTGCTAAGGCGTTGCTAGGGTGTTCTGAGTGCTTGCTGATGTGTTGCAAGGCGGTTGCTAAGGTGTTTCGAGTGGTTGATAGGCAGTTGCTAAGACGTTGCTAGGGTGTTTTGACTGGTTGTTAAGGTGTTGGTATACGGTTGCTAAGGTGTTCTGAGTGGTTGCGAGGCGGTTGCCAAGATGTTGCTAGGGTGTTCTAGGTAGTTGTTTCGGTATTGCTAAGTGGTTGCTAAGGTTGCAAGTTGTTGCTAGGGTGTTCTGAGTAGATGCTAAGGGGTTGCTAGGGTGCTTTATGTGGTTGCTAAGATGTTGCTAGGCGGTTGCTATGGTGTTGCTAGGGTGTTTTGATTGGTTGCTAGACAGTTGTTGAGGCGTTGCTAAAAGGCATTGCTAGGTGGTTGCCAGGGTGTTCTGAATGGTTGCTAACGCATTCCTAGGTAGTTGCTAAGATGTTCTAGGTCATTGCTAAGGTGTCGCTAGGCGGTTGCTAAGGTGTTCTGAGTAGTTGCTAGGCAGTTGCTAACATAAATGAGCATGTTTCTAGTAGAAATTACGTGTCTAGCATTAATTAGCATAGTTCTAAAATAAATTAGCATGTTGCTAGCATGTTTCTAGTATAAACTAGCATGTTGTTAGCATGAATTAGCATGTTGCTAGTATGTTTATAGTATGAATTAGCATGCTGCTAGTATGTTAGTATGTCGTTTGTTCCTAGTATGGATTGGTATATTGTTAGTATGTCCAATGTTGCTAGGGTGCCATAAGTTGCTGCTAGGGTGTGGCTAGTAAGTTGAAAGGTCATCAGTGATTGGCAGATTGGTAGTCCGAGATTATTGAGCCCAGCCTTAAGTAGGGCTGCTCGATTATGGGAAAAATCATAATCACGATTATTTTGGTCATAATTGTAATCACGATTATTCAAAACGATTATCAGTTGAAGTCAAAATTATTCGCCCTCCTTTTTAAATATATAAATATTTCCCAAATGATGTTTAACAGAGGAAGTTCACACAGTATTTCCTATAATATTTTTTTCTTCTGAAGAAAGGCTTATTTGTTTTATTTCGGCTGGAAAAAAGAAGGTTTAAATATTTTGAAATCTATTTTAATAGGTCAATATTATTAGCCCCCTTAAGCAATATATATATTTTTGATTGTCTGCAGAAGAAACAACCGTTATACAATGACTTGCCTAATTACACTAATTAAGCCTTTAAATCGCACTTTACGCTGAATACTAGTACCTTGAAAAATACCTAGTAAAATAAAATGTACTGTCATCATGGCAAAGATAAAATAAATCAGTTATTAAAAATAATTTTTTTCATTATACAGAAATTGGGGGAAAGGGTCGCTAATAATTCTGGAGTGCTAATAATTCTGACTTTAACGGTATATATGCACAGTTATTTTCCTCCCGTAAATAAAGGAAAGGGAAATAAATACAATAGAATAAAAATATGAAACAAACTGTGCTTTAAGCATCTTCACTGTGAGAAAAAAAAAACTTTAGCTGCAAAAGTCCTTCAGTCAAGAGCAGTGAGGGATTTTTTCCATATGTTGTTTGATTTAATGATAAAAACAGTCGGCAGCAGGAATATTGCGCTGTCACTTTAAGAATAGTGCGGCTCTGATATGGTTTGTCTTTCACATATTTTGATTCTCAACTTGTTTGTTTATTACGCAAATGAGGGTCAATATGAATAATTACTAAACACCGCGTTCTGGCACAAATGTGCATGTATTTGACCATTAAAGCGCTCGCATTAAGATGAAGTTAGATGTGTGTGCTCTGCTCGTCTCTGAGGCTAAGCGCGCGCACACACACAATAGCATGTGATCTCTTTCGAATATAAATCAAATAATTCGAATATAAATGAATGATGCGCATCCCGTACTGTAAAGGTTACATAACAGAACATGCTTTTAGTCATTTTCAGTTGGAATTGAGCTTTGCAGAGCAACAAATGTGTACAACTGGAAAGGTGGCGGTATATGAAGGAATAATCGTTTATTTCGATTAATGGTTTATCACAATCGTTAGAAGCCAAAATCGAAATCAGATTTTCAATTAATTGCACAGTCCTAACCTTAAATCTGCATGACAGTCTGGCACAAATTATGAGGTCACAAAGTTTGGTCCAATGTTAAGTCAATTGGACTTTTCAGAATTTTCCGGGATGGTTTTCGGAAAAGCATAAGTGGGATCAGTTGGAAAAGATATAGCAACTTAATTCAGTGCAGTTTGGAGGTTTGGAGTTAGTTTGGTGGTTGAAGTATGAACAGTCTAGGAGGAGATGTGTTCTTAAAATAGTCTAAGGAAGAAGAGGAAGTTTACGTAGTATAACAGTATGTAGGCTTTCTCAAGCCACCATAAATATAAGTTAACAAATACATATATATATATCCACTTATTTTTGTTGCCATTTTAGAGAGCACAGTATGATGACTGAGAAAGGTCACTCACAGTGCAGTTGCACTACATGTTAACACACCGACCATTAGGTTATCAGTGCAGACTTTAAATGATATTTTACATAATATATCTGAAATACTATAAAAAAATAAATGATCATGTAAACAAAATTTTAAAAATGTGCAATCTCTTGACCTCAAACTAAAAGATCTTCAGTGAAGTTTGACTTGTTAGTTAATGTTGTGTCCATACCTTGTTTTTGTGAGGTCTTCAGAGTTTCGATCTCTTGTCCCTGCTGCTGAAGTTCTTCTTGAAGATTCTGTTTCTCAGCCTCCAGCTGTTTGCATGACTTCATCCACAGATTGATCTTACTCATTGCACTGTCCTTCTCTTTGGACAAGCGTGCAATCTTTGAGTCTAACTCGGTCTAAAGGAACCAGAACAAAATAATTATTATTACTTCACTAAAACTTAAACATATAACATGTCAAAAAAATAATGTAGTATAAAAAGCAACAGAAAAAATACCTTTTCTTTTTGACAATTTTCCAATTTGTTTTGTAACTCTTTTAAGCCAGAGTCCTTCTCTGCATTTTGAGACTTGATGCTCTCAAAGTCTGACTGATACTGGGCAGCCTTTTTTTCAGCCACTAACATATTTTCCTTCAGTGCATTAAGTTCAATCTCGAGCTGTAGAAAATAAATAAAAGATATTTTTCAAGGTCAACAATTTTATACGTTTTTCTGAAAGTGAAGCAAAATTAAATGAAAAACTTAAAGTGAACATAACAATATCAGTGTTTCCTCTAGGATTTTTTCCAGCTGTGGCGGCAGGCCTTTTACACAGAGCTACCAGCTACCTATGGTGTTATTTCAGTGACAAATGTCATGAGCGCAGTATTACAAGTCGAGTTCGCATTTATGTAATAAGAGCATGTGAATCTCTGCTTGCGCGCCGATTTCCTCTGTTTGTGCACAAAACTTATTTACTTAGATTTGCTAGGAATATTTATAAATGTCTTCAAAGACATACAAAGCGGCATTATTCTGTCCTGAAGTAAAGTAAAACAGCTATAAACTCCAGAGATCATTGTGTGCAAAACCATAGACCTTTATCTAAATAAAGTATAATTATGGAAACTGTGTTCATCTTAACTGAAAGCTAAGTAGTGTTTGCTGGCCTCATGCATCACCTTAAAGGGTTAAACAAATAACGTACAGCACTACTACGATGACAGAAAAAGTTTGTGCTGTTATAATTCACTTATATTTTGGTGCGATTAGAATCGGCTATTAAAAAAACAACAACAACTGAATGTTTTGAATGCGAAGCTGTAATTTAGCCGTGGTAGGATGAATTTTGATGTGGCGTCCCACCATGGAAGAAAAACCATGAATATGGTCTTTAAATATCAATTTAAATGTTAGAGAGGCATATATTCCATAGTTATGGTTTCTTACTTTGAGCATAAACTAAATTTTGTTCAAATAAAAAATAAATAAATAATCTTCATTGACATCTTTATAAATAATACCAACATTTAAACCAATGCCATTTTTTTTTGTACTTTAAATGCTTCTAAAACCTTCTGATGTCCTGCACCCCCTCAAAATAAATTAAAATAAAATAAATAAAAGGTAGTAAATATACTGAAAATGCTATTACATTTAGAGACTCACCACTTGCTTATTTTTAACATACAGTGCTCAGCATTTATAAGTACTACCCTCACAAATCTATCTTTTAAATTCATATCTTTAATAGGAAGCTTTACAATATTATATTTGTGCATATACATTAAATTAGTCACTACTGAAGCTAAATCTGGGGCTTATCTAACAAAATAACGATACAAAAAATAGTAAAGCCAAATGTATATGTTATAGAAAAATATAAATACAAAAAAAATAAATAATAAATAAAAAAAAAGGAAAAAAAAAAAAAAAAGTTGAATTTTTGTAGGCTGTAATTTTTTTTTTTGCAATATTTTGCTTGAATTCAATTTTATTATCTTTCAGTTTCTTAATATGTTTGGTGGCTAAAACATTATTTTAATAAATGAATCCATTTAATAAATCTGTTTAAATGCACCAAAATACTTACCTATATATAAATACCGAAATAAATACCTATATCCACTGAGAAATAGATAAAAATATTCATTTTCAAAATGGGGTGTACTCAATTATGCTGTGCGCTGTATACAAATTCTTATAATAATAAACTGATCTCTCACTATTATGCAATATGCTAACATAAGACCTCCTCTTGACAGAATGCACAGAAAAAAGCACATTGTTGCAATGTTGCATCAGCCCACCTGCTGCTGTGTGTGTTTCAGGTTCTCCTCATGTCTCATGTTATTTTCCTTCAACTGAACATCATGACTTTCTTGAATAACAGATATATTTTTCTGCAAGCCATCTTTTTCAGCTGTTAGTGCTTCCAAGCTGAACTGGAAGGTGCAACGAAAATGTAGCTTTAGTATAGGCTGAACAGTGATAAAGCCAAAGTAAAATATGCAGATGAATATTCTTACCTTATACTCTTCAATTTGTTTTTGAGACTCCTGCAGCTGACAAGTCAACAGATTCTGATTAATCTCCAAAGCATTCTGAGTTTCCTTAGCCTCACATAGCTCTTGCTTATGTTGCGTCTCAAGATGCAAACTGCTCTCATGTAGTGAATTTAACTGAAAATTTATAAATATCAATCAATATATGTGAAGTGAAAATGAGGGGAGAAGCTAAATACCACTAAAAATGGGGGTGGGGTAGAATACCTTTCCTGTAAGTTCAACGTTCATCAGCTTCATGGCATCAAGTTGACCTTCCAGCTGTTGGATATTAATTTCTAGAGAAGATATACTTTTCTGCATGACCTCCATCTTGGTAGACTTCATCTGCATCTTCTCTTCCAGCTGTGCAATGGTAGACTGTAACTCAACCTTGTCCTTTTGCAACTCCTCATCTCGCTCCTCTCGAATTAAAGAGAGTGCCTGCAGCTCAGCTATTTGCGACTGAAGTTGTACATTTTCTTCGCTAAGCTCCTGCTGCTTGTTTTCAAAGTCTTTCAAGAGGGACTGGTTGGATGAACGAAGCTCTTCCTGACATCTTTCAAATTCAAGGACTCTCTGTGCGAATTCTTTGTTTTCAGACTCCAAAAACAGCAACTGAGAGGCCAACTCCAGCGCCTTTACTTCCTTTGATTCTACCTCTGTTCGACAGAGTTGAAGTTCCTCCTCCATGGTGCCAACTTTAAATTGGAAGTCCTTAATCATTTGCTGCTGGTTCGCTGTTGCCTCTTCTGCAGATTTGAGCTTATCAGACGCTTCTTGATTGGACAACTGCAATTCCTCAATTAGCTTGTTTTTTTGACGAAGCTCTTGTTCAAGTTTACACTTCTCCTCCTTGAGATCTTTTAGCGCGCTGGTCATCTCTTCGATTTTCTTGGTAAGGTCTTGTGTTTCAGCCTGTATTTCCTCAAGCTCTGCTTTGGCAGTCTCTGCTTGAAGAATAGCATCCTCTAGATTCTGCTCAGAAAGTTCTTTTTCTCTCTCTAGCCTTTCAATGTTGTCCTGAAGAACATCTGCCTTTCTTTGGGCAGCTTTGAGCAGCTGACTCATGTGATTCTTTTTGCGTTCGTCAGATTCAATTCGTACTTTCAGTTTTTCAATGCCTTGTCTCATCTGAGCCACTTCCTCTTGAGTGGAAATCAATCTGGAGGCTATTTCACCTTTCTCCAAAAGAGACATTTCAAGTGACTGGGACAATCTTACGTTCTCATCCTCAAGTGAATGGATTTTGGAAGACATGTTTTCAGACTCTCTTGAAGCGAAGCTGTCATTGTGTTTTAAGTCATTTAATTCACTTAACAAACGTTCATTGTCTCCATTCAAAAGAGCTATTTTATTCTCAAGGTTTTGAGATTGGTGAATCAGTTGCTCTTTTTCTTTCAGCAGGACACTAATATGGTCAGACGCCACCTCGTTTTGCTTTTTCCCCTCCCTAATGTCATCTTCTAGCTCTTTTATAAGTTCTTTTGTATCAGTTTCTCTCTTCTCCAGAAGATCAGCCTTTACTTTCAACTTCATTAGGGAGTGAGTTTCACTCTCTCTTTCATCGGTGCATAAAATCAGCTCTTCTTTAAGTCGCCCACCTTCTGCCATAGTTATATTAAGTTGTTGTTCAAGGCTACAATTTGTCCTTCTAGCAGTTTCAAGCTCCGCCTCTTGCTTCTGTTTCTGTTCTTGCATCTCCTCTATGTCAGCCTCCATGGATAGGATGTGCTTCTCTAAATTGGCCTTCTCCGAACGCACCCTTTTCAGTTCACTCTCAATCTGGAAAAATTTCTCGTTCCACTCACCTTTTGCCATCTCTAAGCTTTCCATCATCTCCATAACATCAGTGAGCTGGCAATTAGAGGTCTGCAGCTGTAGTGTTAAAGAATCGATCTCTTCTTTCAAATCTCCAATGTGCTTGTTCAGTTTCTCGTTTTCCTGAATGATGGATGCCAACTTGTCAGTGCCGTTTTTCTTTTCACTTTCCATTTCACAAACTTTGCCTTCCAAGTCCAAGCACAAATCTTTCCTAATTGCCATTTCGGATTCCAAAACTTCAAACTGGGACTGCAAATGTAGAAGCTCCTCTTCACGCTTCCTTAGAACTTCCCTAAGTGTTTCAATTTCCACATTGGAATTTTTACTTTCTGTGATAATACCCAAGGTGGAGTCAGACTTCTCAGCATGATATATTATGTTCTCCTGTGCTTCAGATGCAATTTTTTCCATATTCTGAATGAAATAAAAAGAAAATATAAACGTAGCATCACAAAGAAAATTTTCAGTAAATGGTGTTGTAAAATGTGTGTGACATTGATTAAAGGTGACCTAAACAATGTTTGCCCAAAAATTTTAAAGCACCTAATCAGTTACTAAACATGCCCCTTACTGCTGATTGATGAAAGTATGTTTTGTAGAGCTGTGGCAAAAAATCATTTCAGACATCAATTCAGAGCTTCGATATTAACAGCAGATGGCGCTCTAGACTAGTTTTCAATGGTACACTCAAATACCAATGAGGAAGAGTGCCATCTGCTGTTAAAATCATCTAAGCTCAGAATCAATTCAAGAGAGAGAATAGCGATGCATTTCGAAGTCTCCGAATCAATTTCTTAAACGTTTTTTCTAGTGTTTTGGGTATTGGTCCCACACACAGTTTAACTTGCATAATGCATAAATTAAATAAATTGAAATATATAGCTTACCTGTGAGGTTTCAGCAGCCAGCAAGGAGGAGGATGCAATGTCTAATTCTTGCAGTTGTTGCATGGTTGCCTCCAGCTGTGAGGACAAGATCTCTGTGTGTTGCTTTTCTTCTTTGAGTTTGGCCTCCAACTCATTTTTTATATTGAGCATTTGCTCCTCCATGCTCTGGAGCTCTGTAGCATGCTGCAATTTTAGTTGCTCAATTTTAATCCCAGTTTGCTCCTCCATGGCTCTGACAGTCTCCTTAATAACATGAGACATGTCCTCAATGTCACTGGATTTATTTTGCATCTGCTCTTGTAGTGCAAAGTCTTTGTAATCCTCTTCTGGAGACAATGGTGTTTTGGGCTCTTCTAGTGAATCATTCTTCCCTTTAGGTGATGACATACCCAGAATAGCAGAATCTTCCTCAAAGGGCAAAAGAAATGTGTTGGCAAACGGCATTTCACAAATACCTTGTTCATTCCCACCTGAAGTTTGCTCTTTGTTAAGCGTGTCTGCAAGGTTCCTCTCAGATTGAAGCTGTTCTATGTGAATTTGCTGTTCGGCAATCTGAGATACCAGACAATCATTTGCCTGCTTTAATTGATCAATTTGCTTCTGAGAACTCTGAGTATCTGCTTTTAATTCCTGGATTTCAGATTCCAACTTTAATTTCTGTTCAATAAGATTAGTGTACATTGCTTCGAGGTTTGCTTGCTTACAATTCTCTTGCTCAAGGGAAACTTTAAGTTGTTCATGGATTACATGGAGAGACTCCAACTCAGCAACTAACACAGAACGAGACTGTTGTTCCTTCTGGGATTCCTCCAAACAAGCAGATAGCTGTGACACTTCAAGTGAACTCTTCACATAGTCTTCTTTGGCAGATTCAAGCTTTGATTCTAGGGTGGACCTCTGGGCCTCACTCTCACTTAATTTTGCTTCAAGAATGCTAATGTTGCCTTGCAGCTCCTCTACTTGTGCATCAAATGAATTAATGCAGTTTTCATTATCTTCAAGATCCATCTGCAACATTTCAAGCTGTACTTTGATTTTGCTCATGTTGATGTTTTTTTCATTCAAAGTCTCTGACGTTTTAGCATGCTCAGACTGAGCCTTCTGAAGTTTTTCTTTCAAAGTTTCAATCTCACAGGACTTTGCTGCTTCTTGGCTTTTCAAATCTGACAGAGCAACCCTGAGACTCTCCATCTCCTGCTCTTGCAGAAACAGATTTTGTTTTAGGTCTTCAAGCTCCTTTGCAACTTTCTGATTGGATTCAGTGACCGCACTGAATTTGTTTTCAGAGAACTTAAAATCTTGCTTCAGCTTGATCATTTCTTGAGTGGCTACTTCCAGTTTCTCTGAAGCATTTTTCACCTCCAGAAGTTTGTTCTGTAATTCTGTTTCAAGAACACTAATGTGCTCCTCTAAACTATTTTGTTTTTTAAGATGAGTTTCCAATTCAGAGACATAAACTTCAGATTCTTTATTATGCCTCTCAGTGAGCTCCTTGATACTGGTCTCTAATAAAGATTTTTCATCAGACATGTCATGCAATTTTTTTTCCAGACTCGAAATTAGCTCTACAGAAGAGTCAAACTGTGTCTGAAGATTTACTAAAGAATTCTTCAGTGTGGCCGACAAATTATTTGAGGCCTCAAGTTCAGTTTGTATTAAAGCAATCCTTTCTGCCATGGCATATTTTTCAGCAAGTGCTTCTGTTATTATGGAAATCTCTTTAAGATGATTTGCATTCTCTTGGCAAACAGCATCATGTAGTTTTTGCAGGCTTTCATATTTCTCAAAAAGATCACTTGCTTTATTTTCAATTTCTTCTTGTTTCACTTTGAGTTGTGCGTTTTCCTGCTCTACGCTTAATGCCTTATTTTTCTCATCTTCAATATCTATTGCAAGATTCTCAGCTATTGTCTTCTGATTTTCCAGCTCCGTGGTGGTCTGAACTTGTAGTTCCTTTACCTTTTCTAGGGAACTTCTGATTTCTTCTGCTTCAGCAACAAGACAATTAAACTGTTCTTCGAGAGAACATAAGGATTTATTCTTTTGTAACAGACTTTCAACTTCATTATTAAGATCATTTTCTCTCTTTTCCAATGAAGACACTTCCTCTACTAGGTCTTCTTTGATTTGAGAAAGCTCATCATACTTTCCTTGGATTTCGGCATTTAAATCTTTTTGACATTTTAGGTCTGATTCCAAGAGGGTAATCTTTGCAAGTACCTCCATCAAGGATGTTTCCATGTTTAGTTTTTGCTGTTCCAGCTCTTTGTTTTGTGCAAGATGGTCTTCACATTCTTTAGCCAACATGTCTTTCTCCACTTTGAATTTCTCCAATTCCTGATCACGCAAGGTAAAGGATTCCTGAAGATGCACAATCTCAGTTTTGTTCATTTCAATAATGGAGTCCTTTGACTTAGCCAGGATGCAAGCACTTTCATATTCTGCAAGCAGTTGACCATGGGCTTGTTCCATTCCTTCTAACTTGCTTGTTTCTTGAAGCAGTTTAGCTTTAAGCTCGCTCACCTTCTCCTGTGTTAAAGTGATTTGTTGATTCAGATTGTCCATCTCCTTCTTATGTTTTGTTTGTGTCTCACCAAACTGCTGTTGAAGTTCCTCATACACTCGTCCTTTTTCTTCCAGCTCCACACATTTTACAAGCAGTTCACCTTTGAGTGAATCAATCTGACCAGACAGGCCAATCTTCTCATTTCCTAAATCTTGCATCCTTTTCTGAAGATCATCATGAACAATGCTTAGGTTGTCTTTGTCTTTCTCCAGATCTGCTATTTTAGCTAGCATTTCATTATGGTTGGATTCAGCGTTGTTTATCAACTGTTCCTTTTCGGTTTTCCACTGCAGAAGAGTTTCATACTCTTTCTTCATCTCAGCAAGTTCTTTCTGATGGGAGTTTGAGGTCCTTTTGAGGTCTTCATTTTCTTTCTCCACAGCACAAACCTTATTTTCTTTGAGTTCAACTTCATGAACCAGTTTTTGAAGCTCAGCCTGAGTTTTCATATTCTTTGCTTCAGCTTCAGCCAGAGTTTTCTTGGAATTTTCCAATTCTTGAGCAGATGATACACTTTGACGATCTATTTTTTTGCACAGCTCTGTTAGTTCCTCACTCTGGGTTTGTGTCTTTACTGAAATTAACAAGTATACATATTTGGATAAATCATATATTCAGGTATTTCTTGTTTTATTTATTGCTAATTATCAATTACAATTTTAAAACACACCTTTTAAATCATCCACCATCATGCGGTTTTTGGCAAGAATTTGCTCGGTATTTTGCTTTTCGTCTTCGAGTTGTTTGACCCTCTTCATCTCTTGGTCTAACTGACAACTAAGAGTGTTTTTCTCTCTCTGCATTTCCTAAAAACAGAAGAAACATCCTATTTATATGCTGTCAAACTTCAATCTGCATATTCTATAAGATCTGTTATTAAAGGCATGATGAAGCATAAGCTTGATATAAAGAAATTAAAGCCTTATCTTTAACAGATACAAAAGAAACTTACATCAAATTTCTTCTTTATCTCTGCCTCCTTTACTTGACTGGCTTGTAAGGCCTGCTCAGACCTAAGAAGTTTCTGTTTCAGCTCCTCCAGTTCTTTTTCCAGTCGATTCTTTAGAGCAGTTACCTTTGAAACCAACACAAGTCTATTGAAATTGACTTCATCCAAATGTGTATAATATTTGAAACAAGAAAGAAAGAAAGAAAGTATAAAATTACAACTTTAAATTACCTTGTCCATTTCTGACTGCAAAACATTGTAGTCTTTTTTAGCTTGCTGGATCTCCATGCTCGTCTTATTTTTCACCTGGATGAACTGTTGATCAAGAGCTTGATGGGAGCTTTGAAGTTGTGCAAGTTCCTGAATTAAGTTTGAAGACAAATATATATTTTCAATATTAATTCGATATAACATTCAGGTGTCTAAAACAAACGTTTAATGTTTTGTATGACAGTAAAGAGACAATACCTTTTGACTCTCTCTCTCCTGGTCCTTGATTTTCTGCTCCAGAGATCGATGCATGCTTTCGGCATTATGTCTCTGACAGTTCATTTCTTCGGTTACCTGCTTCAGCTTAATCTCGAAGGCTGAACACTGAGGAGCCAAATCAACCAAAGATTAAATACTACATGCTAACTGTGATTAGCTTAACTTATTTCCAATTATTCCCATGACAGCACTACACACATTCAAATTCATTAAACAGATTTCAAATATATTTGGACACTTAATGTTTAAATATTTTGATAAATCACTTTAAAAAAAAATTACTTTAATAAAAACTGTTAAGTTTTATGTTATGTTTTTCTTCTAAGTGTGCCTGTTTTAGCTTTAAAATAATGTATACTTTTAGTTGTTTTAATGTATGTAATATACAGTACATGCAGTGCAACAATATTTTTTTAACTGTTATGGTGTTTGTGGTTTATGTTTCTGGTGTAGATAATTTAAAATACCATTACAAAAACGTATTACATTTAACAAAGTGCAAAAGTAATATATTTAATGGAATTTTTAATAAAGATTCGCGGTGGACCCACGCCTCACTCTGTGTCTTTAACCAATCACCTACTTCCTAAAACTTATTTAAGGCCAACCAGCCCTCTAGCACTGTTCTTCTTGTTCTTTCGAACCCACCCTCCCTCTATTTCCTCACATCCCATTCACAATCCTTTAACCCTCTCTTCACTCCTAGATGATTAAATTGGAGGGGGTCCAATCACTCTACAAAAATATTACAGAGACAGTACCCCCATTCGGAGTCCCTGGGCCTCATCGTAGGACGCCTGATCAACCTACCGGTTCACTGTTTTTCCTCCTACTTCCCTTACCCCCCATCCCACTGTTCTCTTACCTTTCCCTTCACCCCTACAATAAAGTCTAGCTCAAAGTGTGGCGTGGTCCATGCAGGTCAATTACCTTAGAAACAGACTGCTCATACTGGCCTGTAGCCTTGGTGAGTTCATCTCTGGACTTGTTCAGGAGTTTGTCCTTCTCTGCCACACCTTTCTTTGCCATTTCGAGTTGACTTTGAATTTCACTGAACTTATTGATCTGATTTTTCATATCCTTTTCATGAGCCTGAAGACGGAGCTCCAACTCAGAAACCTTTGACCTCAGATCTGAGCAGCAGAAGAGACAACAAGATGCGTTACCTTGGGGTATTTGAAAATCCTCACTGTAGTGCTGCATTCAGAAGCATATTCTCATTTATGCAGTAATAAAAAAATAAACCCATCGAAAGTCTAAAAACCTTGATTTATATTCTTAAGCTGTTCCATCTGCTGTGATCCTACTGTGTCACTCGGAGCGCCTGATGTGAGCTGCTGGTGAGGTTTTATTGGTGTGTCATCATAAGACCACGACATCCCAGAGGCTCCATTTCTTCTCCTGGAGGGCGTCTCCATCACAGGTAGAGACTGATGACTGTTTTTTTGGTCTTGCTGCCATGGAAATATTGAGGATCCTGTCTGCTGTCTTGCAATGTCTTTATGGCTCACCGAAGACTGGTTTAGAAGCTTTAAGGGATGCAAAAGAGATACCCATTATTATTAATTAGTATTTTAATAACAACTAGTTATTTACAAGATTCTTTTACCAAACAACTATTCAGTTTACTTACTTTCACATGCATGACTTTAATTTCAGCCTCTAGTTTTTTACGTTCCTCAACCTCTCGATTGTACTTTTCCTGTAGGTCTGTGATTTTGCAGTCTGAAAATGTTAAAAAAACGTTGGTTCCATGTGTTTTGCATTATATTTTGCATTCATTCAATTCAATTCTTACCCTGTTGCCAGTGATTAGGCGTTGCAGGAGTTGCAAATGTTTTCTGCGGTGTACAAAGCTGTTGCATTTCTGAAGCATGTGAAGTTTGGGACCTTTCCAATTCATGTTTGTACCTGAATTAAAATAATAATAACAATTATTATTATTATGTCAAGATATGTCAAGTTTTATGTGGATAGCAGAATATTCCAGCACCTAAAAAAAAAAAGACTATTAAATTTAGTTACAATATGGTTATTTGTATACGTGTATATTGGCAGCTCATGAACAACATATAGAATGACAAGTACTCCACTTACTTTTTGACCTCTTGTTCAAGTCGATCAGCCTGTTTCTTGAAAGTGTTGAGTTGTCCCTCCAGATAATTCACCTGCTGCTCCTTTGTTTGGATGTCATGTGTAAGTTTCTGTCTGGCCTTTTCCAGATGTTCACAAGACTCTACCAAAGACTGATTCTCTCTCTTCAGGGCAGAGGCTTCACTCTTCTCACTATCCATCTGTAGGGAAATATAATAAACAAATTACTCAGATATTAAACTGCGCTGATGAAGATGCTAGCACTGAGAATATCTACCATGTTGTTTCTGACCTTTTGTTTCTGTTTCTGTAAAGTAGCTTCAAGGGAATCCATCTGGAACTGTTTCTGTTGTCTTTCCTTCTTTAACTTGTCAAGCTGTGCTTCGATTTCTTGGATCTTTTGCAAGGCCTTTGCAGGAAGGCCATCCTTCCACTCTTCTACGGCCCAACTCATATTTACTGAAGATGTTGGGTTGTTGTTCACAGACACGCTGGCATACTCTGAAAAATGTAAATGTAACGTGTCATGGTCTTACAAGCATAATAAACTCATAATCATTTTGAGTTAACATCATTTTGAGTAACAACTTCATTACTCCTTTGTACGTGATATGCATAACTGAAATGTCAACAGCTTTCTATGAAAACATATGAATGGAAGTTTATAATAAAAGCTGACCTTTGTTTTATAAAAACCCTGTATCAAGCAGATGAAACATTATAGAACATAGTCAAGCCGAAATTATTCACAACCCTGGAAAATTCTGACTTAAAGTTAACTTATTCAATGAGCCATGTTTATTTTTTTGACCGGAAATGACACAGTTTGTGGACAGTCACGGCTAAGACAAAAGGAGCTTAGTAAGGACCTGTAAAAGAGACCAGTCATTGCTAAAGTATAATCTTGGTCATGTCATTTTTTTTCCAAATGTAGGCTAAATAAAAGCTGAGAAATATTTTTCTCACAATGATGCCACTTGTACATCGTATTATCTTTTGGGAGAATCATGTCATTTCTGGTCAAAAAAAAAATTGATGGTTAAATAAAAGTAACATTATGTCAGAATCTTCAAAGGGTATGAATAATTTTGGGCTTGACTTTATAATAAAAAGCAAACAATGAGTACTGTGGCAAAACAGCAGAAAACAATAACAACACTGTTTATAATATAGAACAGTATACAAAATTTATTTTAATTGTTATTTATTTGAGTTTTTTTTCTATTTAAGTGTGGTTTTACCGATCATTTAATAAATATCACAAGTTATGTTTACAAGTAAAATAAAATCATTAATTAAAAATAAAAAAGACATTTGAAAGCCCAATCATGATTATGTCTATGACAATTAATTGTCAGCAGAAAAAACATGACAGGTTGAAATTTTACTTAAATTAGTATGGTAACATTAATTGTAAAACATAATTTCTACGTAGCTCATCAGATTACGTGTAAATGGTCTTCATTGAAAAAATAAATAAAAAAAGAGAGAGGTAATTCTGAATGTACGCTAGTATCATAGTAACTTCTTAAATTGTAATTTTAAATACTTAATGTTCTTTAGTTTAAAAAAAAAATCATATTTAGAGTAACTATATTTAATGTATATTACTTCTCTGCATTTTCCTCTTCTCAAACTAGCATCCTAATCTAGCAGGTAGGTAGACTTAAAGTTATATTACGAATATTTTTTTTGTCCCAAACAACCTTTGTTCCTCTGTTTAAAGTCGCGTTGGATATAAAGGGTCTATATGATGTTCATTATTGGTACGTGATCGTTTTTATAAAACAAAGAGAACAAATATCACCACAACTTTAAATCACATAAGTTTTAATGGCAAGTAAAGTGTATAAAAATTTAAACAACCACGAAAGTGCTAACGTTAGAAATTATATCAAAAATAATGCAGGTTGGTTTTAAGACATAACCAAGACTTCGCACATAGCTCACTCGAAACAATGAAATCTGCATTCTACAAAATATAACGTTATAAAGTCTTACCAGATTTCAGGTAAAACCCCTTACGGACACTCCACGCTTACTGTCTTCTTCTCGTGTTCTTCAGTTACTCCAGTGGAAAATTCAAAAAGCGTTTAACTTCGTTGTTGACTGAATGCAGCGCTGTTATTGGCGCGTTTGAGATATGACGAGTAAACACATCGGCCTCTGATTGGACGGTTCTGTCCATTCAAATGTAACTTCACAGCCCATTCTTTTGCGTTTTATTATTTCGAAAATGAAAGGATGCATATTCGGCTGGATAAATAAACTCTCTTCCAAACTGCACACAACCGACGAGTAGCAGGAAAAAAGATAAACAACAACAATATTCATATTTAGAAAATAAAACTAGTTTAAGGCAAGACATTGCAAATAAACCTGTTATGCATTATAATTTCCCCAAATAAATAATGGCTAAATATGCAAACTATACATTTCTAGCACTATTATCTGAAAATTGTTTCCTTTTTTTAAAGGGAATTTTGATCAAATGATGTATCAGGACAATTCGTATAAAAATAGCCATAACATCTGTCAGACTTATGAAAAGTAAAATATTAATTAATAACAAAGTTGAATAATAATACATTAAGAAAACAGCCTTTAAAAGAAGGCTATACTGAAATCTACCGAAAAAAACTGAAAAAGAGAGAAACGCGTAAAATGTATTCAGGATGTTTTCGTTACATAAACTAAAGAAATATCAACAAATGAACAAAACAGCAACACTTTATGAAATTCCAAAATCATAATCTTAATATTGAATCGTTCATAAAAAAGGTTTATGCCTGCAGTGTCTGCGCAAACTGTTGATAACAGTAAACGCCTCTGATTTGTGATAATGATCCATAGCTGTTCTGCTCTTCTGAATGGTTACACTTTTGATTGTGCTCCTGAATGCAGTGATCTGTGGAGAGATGAATGGCATCACACAGCTTCCACAGGTCCCTGCCAAACACGTGCTCCGGGTCATAACAGATGGTTTCAGAGCCATAAAAGGATTGCATCACCATGGCTACTGCCAGGATGCAGCTTATGCAAAGACTTATGACAAAAACAATAGCAGATGATGATGACTAGAAGTCGCTAGATGTATTCAGTGATACAATTAAAGAAAAAAGATGCAATGGCATGTCTCAATTAAAAAGACCCCATTTCTCTGGATTTATTAGGTCTGGGTTCAAGTGAAATTATTATTTATTCCATTTAGGTAGCATTTGATAGCATTTCTTCTAAATTTAAAATAATTTGTAATGGGGAGCTTTGCTTTTCCTCCCGAAATTTGAGAATCAAAGTTCCATTAGCTTTACTCCTTGTCAGAATTTATTCCAAATATTAATTGCTTAAATCTTCTCAGGTTAAAACACTGGAACTGTGTTCTCTAAAAAAATGAAGATTATTATTTTTTTATAAAATTTGCTTTATCAAAAATAAAAGATTTACTCAAACATCCCTATAAATTGTTAATATGAAAAAACTGAGAATTTGTAGTAGTCTCCATATATATAGCAGCACCATTGATGTGATCCAAGACCTGTGAAGAGATGATGCCAAGATATCCATAATCCTGGACCAGGCTGTACCCTGAGCAGATGCAGTGTTGGTCATAGAGGAGCATGAGAGTGATTCCCGAAAGACCCAGTAACAGACACGTCTTCGCATTGATTTTGTGAGCTTGAAAACTCGCCGGTGACCTACTCACACCTGCTCCGCAATGGATGTCCAGCGTTCTCCAGGGTCTGGTGCCTAGAATGCAGCTCTGCACAAGAAGTTTGGCCAGAGGAGAAATGGTCGTGCCCAACTGAGCCTGGTTTTTCTTGATGTTTTTTAATCCTTCACTTTTGCTAATTGGTGAAGTTTTTTCCTCGACGCTGTCGCCACTGGCTTGCTTAGTTCGGGACTTGTGCAGCTGCGCATCGATGGATTCTCTCTTTAGTGTTTGAACTCCCAGCAGTGAATATTAAACCACACTGAACTGAAATTCAACAATGAAAACTGAACTGACACGGTTTCTATTCACAATAATCTTCTAGGTAAAGCTGCTTTGACACAATCTACACTGTAAAAGCGCTAAAGAAATAAAGATGAATTGAACTAAACTGAACTTCAACTGTGAAAACTGGACTGACAGTTTCAATGTACTAGAACTTTATGTAAAAGCACTTCATAAATAAACATGAATTGAATTATAGTTGACAACATATAATACATAAAGTCAGTGTTTGTTTTAAGGGATTTATTACTTTAGTGTTATTACATTAAATGTCATCATTTTTGCATGTGGCAGTCTGCACCTTTTTATTTTTTTATTCCCCCCTTTTTTGCCCATGCTACTTGTCAAAGTTGCACAATACTAAACAAACAAGAAACATTTAATAAACAAAAGTAACACTATAAAACGCACTGATTGACTGGAAGTCCAATATTTTAACAGTATCCATGATCTATTCTGATCCGCGCCAAAACAATAACCATGCAAACAGACAAGTAAAACAGAACCAGTGATCTGAATCTTTCGCCTTATTGAGAAGAAGTAAACAACTTACATTCGTTAGCTATTGAATAATGTTGTTGCTACATGAGAGGGCAAAAAGGTATCCTTTTAAAAACCTGCCATATTTGATATGATTCTTAAATCTTAGCCCTTCTTCACACAAAACAGTTCAGCACATGTGGTCAGAAAGTGCAGACAAAACAAGCGACAAAACATCTCAGACTCAGGCCATCTATTTACAAACCTAAAATGCGTTTAGATGACTTCTCGGGAAAACACAATTTTTGACATCACTTTTTTTTATATTCCCATGATGAGAGGTGTAAGACGCATGCCAACGTTTGATGCATATTCCTCCATTATGTCTGCTCTTCCATTTCCTTCTTAATTTCATCGATGTACGGGTGGTCTTTCCCGTGAGCAATGTCCATGATTGCGAGAGCCTGTGACAAATTCAGACAACAATTTTAAGCATCCAAAAATATTTACAGCACCAGTTTTTTGCTTCTCTTAGATTTCAAAAGAACGCCCACGTCTAATATTATTACATAGTTTTTCTATTAGCACCGCCAATCCATCACCTTGTTTAAAGCTTTAACTCCTTGAGTCCTCTTTTCAAGTCCTAGATACAGTCTTCCAAGTTTCAGGTACATTGAAGCCACATTCAGGGAGTATGGAGGGTAGTGCACACTGAAAGATATTGATAAAAGTGACATAAACTGTAAATTAAAGCGATTGTTTACTCAAATGGGAAAATTTGGACATTATTGAATCAGCATCTTTCTTCAGATGAACACAAAAAGAAAATATTTCAACTGTAAAACCATTGACTTCCATTGTATTTTTGTCAATATCTTCTTTGGTTCATAAACTCAATGTTTCAAACAACCTGATAGTAAGTAAATGAATGAGAATGAACTATCCTATCTTTAAAAAATGTGGAATTTGGAGTGGAAATGTCCTGGATGCCACATTACCTGTAGGGATGGATAATTTTTTCACCGTATTTCATTGCTCCGTCCCAATCCTGCATATAGAGACAGACACCCATTGCCTGATACATCATGTGCAGCATGTACACGTTGGTTTCGGCGAAGATTGCACCCATTTTCTCCATGCTTATTTCACAGATTTCCAACAATTCACTGGGGGGTGCTTGGATGTCAAGGAACTTTAAGTCAAACCCACAAAACCACAACTTTAAGATTTAAACAAAACTGTCATATACTAAACTGTCATAATCATAAACAAAAAAATGTCTTTATCATGTTTGGGTTCTTATATTTGTATTACAGTGTAAAATAACCTCTCTAAATAAAATTTTAAGATGCATTATGATTCACCCAATAAAATATATTCCTACATTGTTCAGTCACCCTTCACTAGTCACAAACTAGTTTGAGTCTCAAAAAAAGAGATATTCTGAACGATGTCAAAAAAAAAAAAAAAGAAACAGTGGGCAGTTATTGGCTTCAATATTATTTGTTTTTCCTACTTTTATATATCTGTTCAACAGAAGAAAGAAACTCAAACAGGCTTGGAACTACTTGAGGGTGAATAAATTTAGTGTATTTATATTTTTGGGTGAACTATCACTGTATATTTTTGGTTAAGAAATAGTTATTATAATTCTCAATTTTAAGAATATATTGTGGAATTTTGGAACATCTGAAATAATCCGTAATTAATCGAAGTTTCTTAAAAATAATTTTCCTTTCAAATCTTTGAATTGGAATGTTGTTATCATCAAAATGGAACTTCATCAAGCAGAGACGAAAAATAAACCACTGCCATTGGGTTGCTCCAATTTCAAAAATTGCCCAATAGCACAGAACTGCAAACCTTTATACAGACAGACACACAACAGAATTTAACTAAGACCAGCGAAGGATATTTTGTAGTGCTTTGCTCTCCTGAACTCCTCGATGACATTTCTTGCGTATATCACCATCTGTTTGATTTCCTCTTCCTCTGGAGGTGTGCTGAGCTTCTGACGGATCTCCATTTTGGCTTCATCCTACGAAAAAGGAAAAAAAGAGAGAAAAGGTATTGCACAAACATGTATTGCACAAACATCGACTTAAAATTCTTTATTCAGTTGAAAAAAATATTACGGTCATCAAATTTAACACTCTCCAAACTGCACATACGATAATAATCCAGTGTAGTCAGCTGATCTATGCTCATCTAGAACATAATGTATTATTAAAAACTATAGATTCTTTGAGCTGGTCTCAAACATCAGTATTAAGGCAGATCAGGGCATTGTTGTTACTGATCAGTATTGGCTGAATGAAGCCAAACTCTTTTATCTTACATGAGAACTTTTTTTTTTCACGCGAGCACATGAACTCTTTGGTCAGAGCTACGGCTGTGTAATTAATCGAAATTAAATCCTAATCGCAATTTGAAACGTTGTGATTAGTTAATTGCAAGAGGCTGCAATATAACATGTATATATGTAACGAATAACATCTGAGGTGAAGTGCTTCAAAACCAGTCCGCTACGCAGAATTATTGCCATGGCTTACAGATTGAGCTGAAGCTTGAATTAAATTATAACCAGCTTGAAGCTTGAATTAAATCATAAATCAAATTGCAATATCTGTCCCCCCAGCCCAAAAAAAAAAAAAAAAATATATGAAATAAATAAATAAATAAATAAATAAATAAATTGCAATTAGATATTTTCCCCAAATCGCACAGCCCTAGTCAGAACAGTAATAAATGTTTTTTTTTATTTTTTTTTTACTGTGATTAAATTGATGAGCTCCATCCCATTAACTTGATTGAAATTGTGTCTGTTTGAGGTAGTTTAATTGCAATATTTACGAAATCTCAAAACAGCAGAGATGCTGATGTTCATATTTAGTTTACTATACTGCTTCCTTCAATAAGCTGCACGGTTAGTATAAAAAGAGTAAACATATTTTGTTTTTTTAACATTAATAAAACTGTGAAGAACAGGTTGGATTTAAAAGGTGCCATACAGTGCATTGACTCGATATGTTTAATTGTTCTCTGATATCTACACATAGCAGGTATGTGGCATGGTTAAGTTAAACATTTCTGCAGAATTGATTTTGTAGTCATTTATAACCACAGGATTTATCCCTAGAATGAAAAACTCTGTTTTGACCATATTTAGAAGGGTCGTGAATATTAATGATAATATTAATGGCTCATGTCAGCTTCCTATGTTTATGTTCAGTTATTTTCAATTAAAAGGCAATGACATATTAACTGGGACATATTAATTGGAATAAAAGTGAAATTACTCAACCTAGACATAGGAGGATGAAAAAACAGCTAATTTAAAGGTAAAATTTATGGTTGCACTTTTAAAGTTTTTTTTTGCATCTGAACTCTTCAAATTTTCACTAATTGAGTAGATGAAGTGTTAACAATATTTTCACCTGAAGAAGTGGAAAAGTTTTTTTGAGCTAGGAGTCGTCAGTGAGATATCTTTAAGCCAACATAGTAACCTAGTTTGCTCCTGAGTAGTATTTTGGATGAAATATAGGCTAAATTATAATTATACTCGACAAAAGGCATCAACATAGATGTATTTAGAGTTCCATTTTGAAGCTTTAATATATTCGAAAACACAGGCAGGATTTAATGTCAACCGGTGCATTATCTGCATCCCTTAACTCAAGAAAAATCACAGCTGAATGATATGGTACAATGCACTTCATAGAAAGAATGACACTAACCTTTGATTTTGAGGTGCATTCTTTACAGTCACAATTGAAGAAGTATGAATCTTTCAGCCGTTCAATTCTATCCTCTGTTGGATACAGGAGGTCAATATAACTGTTGAAGATCTATTCAAGAGAAACAAAAAGAACTGTCACACAATACGCAACAATGGCATTAGTAACTAGATTATACGGAGTTAGAAAACGCAGTACGGCTATGTCAGGTAATGTTATGCAACTTTTACATTACAAGTTGACTAAATAACTGTACAGCATAATATAAGCAGCAAAGTCTGCTTAAATGTGACCCAGTAACAAATTAAATAAGATCAGGTTGGTATACGCTGTAGCTTTCAGCAAATTTTACATTACATTAAGCAATATATTGTATGTGTTTTGCATTTATAAATGATAATATGAGCAGCACTGTTCTTTTAAAATGGTTCCCTTCTCACCTCTTCCTCTGGGTTGATCTCCTGCACGGCTCTCACTTCGGCCACCGTACCCTTATACGTCACAATCACATTTGGGCTACAGCTGTGGTTCATCAGAGCAACGCTACCACACAACAACACTCAATTACCAGCATGTATTTAACAAACCATGCCAATGCTTTAAGATGTGTGAGACTTACTCTGGAAATAGAGCAGATCCCAAATGAGACAGCTCTTCATCTTCAATGGTGAAGCCATTACAGTTCACCTGTGGTGAAAAGAGGGAAGAATTACATTACAGTGCTACTCCTGGTGTATAAAAGCATGCCACGCATAGGAATGTCATTAAGACGCTTTAAATAGACTCGGGTACAGAGACCTACATTTAAAATGTAACTATGGTGTTTTCTGCAATATATAGTTGGCTTTGTTTGTAATCTGAAAGATGTTGGAACTTACAGTATATAGGTGATTCTAGAATCGCAAAGTACATTTTGCCAAGAATAACCTCCTAGTATTTTTCAAAAACAAAACCTTTAATGAAAAAGTTTTGAATAATAACAACAAACTATATCACGTCATCACTAAAAATAATGTTTGTTTGTGTATTTAGGGACATTTTCTCTTGAAAATATTAAATGAATGACTCGCACTATACCTACTTTTGACGGTCTCTGCCTCCTAAATCATTTATTCAGCTTCAATTGTCATGAAACAATTATTTATTTAAATAATTTTTGTTTGCCAACTCTGTTTCATGGGTTATAAAAAGGTATGACAAAAGCACTGACAGAAATAGTATGTGACTTGCTAGAAGTGATTTTATTTCCTCTGGAGGAAACTAGGCACTGAGACATCGATTCTGGTCTTGGCGTAACACCGCTCTGCACATCTTGTATGTTTCTCTTGCCACTACAGAGGACATCACAGGATATTCTGCCATGATTCTAGTTCAAATAGTGTTCAATTCAAAGGATATAAAACCGTATGTAACTTCTATCCAAAAGTGATGATAATGAGCTGCTTATCTAAATCAGATGTGTTAAACAAGTGAGAGACATGTAAAATATGTAGAGAACTTGTACGCCAAGACCAAGCGGCAACCCTCGTGAAGCAAATACAGAAGTAAATGAAACTGCAATTCATTGAAATTCTGCTAGTCCTGGCTCCATGATAGAGCAAATTTCTATTGAGCCTACTGTTAAAATGGCCAACTTTACAGCAGTAAAAAAGGTGTTTAAAGCCTGATACAAAGAACGATTTGGTTCATATAGCTAATATTACCCTTCATGACAACTGTGAGTTTTTTTTTTTTGGTTTTTTACTCATCTGTCTTGTATTATATTAAGTCTGTGGCCACTTGAGTGATGGCTAGGTCTCACTGGTCACCGTCACTTCACCTCAGCTGATTCTGGCTGAGCTCGGCATATACATCGTATTTTTGTTTTGTTTTATGTGGCTTTACACAGTCAGTTGCTTTTTGGAATTATTTCTTACAACTATCAGATAATATGGCATGCTGTGTGCACTTAATTATGCTCAAAAACAATTTACGAGGCCTCCATTTCCCAGGTGAGTGAAATTATATACTCAGACCATACCAATATATGAATTCGTTTAAGATAATTTATCATTTATAGTTTTATTTTAGAACTTTAATGCACTCCATAATCTGACAGATTGATTAGCTGTATGCTCTAGAACAGTCATCTAAAACGTTGTTATACAGTTTTATGCCTGGATTTCATAAACAGCCTTGCATTTACTAACACAGACTATATTTGAAGTGTTTGGAAGTAATTTGCGTATTCCTCCTGTAGAAAAATGTCATAAGAACAATGCTAAGTGGCTCAATGTGTTAGAAGAGTGTTTTTAAAAGACTAAACACTTTATTAATACAGTGAACAACCAAGCACATCAGAACACAAACGAGTCGCAGGTAATGAAGTATTAAGCATTTCTCCCAAAGAAAAGCCTGTCTAAGCAAAATGCTAGCAGGCATATGTAGCTCCGCCTCTTTGCCCTTGTTTGGTATCCCCTGGTCGGTGCGATGACGAGTGAACAAAATGGTGACAGGAGGCCATGTCTACTTGTAGCTTCTTTTGCGTTCTTCAGAAACCTATGGGTGACGTCACGGATACTACGTCCATATCTTTTAAAGTTTATTGCCAAGACCAATTTTTGGGAACCTCTGTAGTGAGTTGTCATTTATTGTTGCCATTTATGGATTTATTGTTCTCTCACACTTATTTGATCCTCATTTGTAAATCGCTTTGGTTAAAATTGTCTTTCTAAATAAATAAAATATAAATTTATCCTTGAACAGTTCACCAAGAAATGACTGCTATGTCACTTATTCACCCTTTATGCCTTTCAAAACACAAATACTTTTTAATGGAACATACGAACAGACATTAACGAAGTCATTGTTCGTGAAGTTTAAAAAGGTAAAAATTACAGTTGACTTTACCTGAGCGATAAGTTCAGTAAGTGCTGCATTATCAGGAAAATCAAGATGCCGAGAGTAAAAGTGGTGTAGCGCAGCAATGTCTGTATCGTTCATCTCATTCTTCTCATTATCCAGCTTGTCCAGATCTGACAAACATGTACCATAAAGGCAATTAGCATTTCATCTTTATGAAGGCTCCAATCTCACATGATCACAACAGACAGTATAATAAAATATAATTGAATTTCTAGGCAATACCATTAATAATGCTCTCTTTTCATTAAAACGTACAATGTCTGACATTTTGGCTTCCCTAGCCACAATTGCAGACTAAGAGCTTTCAAGACTAAAGTTCTCTTCTAGGTGTCAAATATCTGAGACAAATGGTAGGGGCCATTAGACAGGTGTGGATAGTCACTAGCTGATGGATAGTCAACTTCAAACCTTTCGAACAGCCTTTGAATTTTTTAAACCTTATAAAGACAGTATTTGCCTCACTGAGAAATCATCTAGACACTTACGTGCTTCTAATTCTCGAAGCGTCAACACTCTTTCTGAAGGAGTCCTTTCTGTTTGGTGCTTCTGGAAAACAAGAAAAGTGCGTTAGAGAAGTTAGACTTCGCAAAGTGTCAAACATGCCAAACAAAACCTTGTTTTTGTGTTTAATAAGATGTAACAGTTTTCCAGCCAACTGTCTAATGGCGCTTGCTGTGTGACACAAAGCACCATGTGTCGAATGAGTGAGTCAGAGAAAGAGCTGACGCATTCAGGAAAAAAAAACATCCATGAAAACACATGGTGGCACCATATGCGCATTGAAAATGCTGCGGCAATATCTAAACTTACAATATATTATCAGCTAGACCGTCCTGATTCTGAAATGTAGTGGTAAATACATGATTTAACAGCATCATTTCACAAATACACACTAAAGTTGATCATGAAACCATTTTCCACAATGATCAAATGTTAGGAACTAAATAAATCTAGTTTCTTTAAATGAACTAAACAAAACATTTCAAAAAGTTAAAAAGTTTGTCCTTATAAACATTAAAACATTGTTTGTTTAAAATCAGGCATCTTATTAAAATAATTGGGCAGTTCTAAAATAAAAATACCCAGAAGTAAATCTGAAAAGTACTGTGGGGGAGACGGTAGAAAAACTTGAGAGCAGATTGGGAACTACAGTTTGGGCTAGGAAATATACACAATTGGATTACCTATTGAAAAGCAACACATTTGGTGATACAATTTCAGTAAAATTTTATTCTTAGCTTTTTTTATTGATTATAGAAGGTTAATACCATATTGTCATAATGTCTATACGTCCTAATTATATTTCTTTATTGTTTAATTCAGGGGCGTAGCAACCGGGGGAGATCCGTCCCCCTCATTTTTAGAGACAGACCATTTAGAAACATGTGATTAATAATTATATGAATGTATGATCTCATACAGCCCCCCATACAGACTTTGGCATTCATCAGTTGCTCAAGTGTACAACCAGACAAAAAGCCGTTTACCCGCACGTGCCTGTCAGAATCGGCAGGCTAGCGCATAAGATCCATTGAATATACTGGGGTAAAATAAATGCTCATATTATAAAGACATGGCGGGGAAAATGTAATTTAATGCAGTGCTTCTTACACTATCTGAGACCCACTTTATATCGGATATCACTCGGCCAGTGGAGATCGCTGATTTTTAAAGAAAACAATTGCAAACAGTTCACCGGAAACGCTTAACCCAGGTTACTGGCAAATTAAAAGTCCTATTAGCATGCTTCGGCATATACCCTATTTACGTCACTGTCTGAAAGGTATATCAGTGGTAGGGAACCTCTCGAGCCACATGTGGCTCTTTGACCAAAAATATGTGGCTCTCCAGCTGTCTTCCTTCAATATTATTTTACCATTAAAAAAACTATAACCATCATTAAAAATCAGTTTCCTATCGAAAATACAATTGCAATCCCCTTACAATTGTAATTTTATACAGCACAATGAATAAGAACTCAGTTAACAATAAAAGGACGTGTGTATATATACAGTTGAAATCAGAATTATTAGCCCCCCTTTGAATTTTTTTCTTTTTTAAATATTTCACAAATAATGTTTAACAGAGCAAAGACAATTTCACAGTATGTCTGATAATATTTTTTCTTCTGTAGAAAGTCTTATTTGTTTTTGTTTCGGCTAGAATAAAAGCAGTTTAAAATCTTTTAAAAGCCATTTTAAGGACTAAATTATTAGCCCCTTTAGGCAAATTTTGTTTTCGATTGTCTACAGAACAAACCACTGTTATACAATAACTTGCCTAATTACCCTAACCTGCCTAGTTAAATGTCACTTTAAGCTGTATAGAAGTGTCTTGAAAAATATCTAGTCAAATATTATTTACTGTCATCTTGGCAAAGGTAAAATAAAACCGTTATCAGAGATATGTTATTAAAAGTATTATGTTTAGATATGAAAAGTTTTCTCTCCGTTAAACAGAAAATGGGGAAAAAATAAAAAGGGGGACTAATAATTCTGACTTTAACTGTATACATCCAAATGGCTCTTTACAAAAATGCATTTGCTTAAAAAAAAAAATCTGAATTGGCTCTTTGCCGAAAAAAAGGTTCCAGACCCCCGGTCTATATGCTTAAGGACATTTTTTACTTTTAGTAAGCTAGATCAATCGTTTTCTGTGAATTGTGATACCAATATAAAATTGCCACGTTTAAGATGGGGTTTCTTTTAAAAAAAATAAAAATGAAAAAATAAATGAGCTTCACTGCCTGACTAATATATTAAATAAAGTGGGTATCAGACAAGACAAGAAGCACTTATTTAAAATCCATTGTTCCACACTATGACTTTAAATCATGGAAATGTATTTTACCACAGTATTTTCAATGGAGTTGCAGTGCTCGTCTGCTGCTCTTGGCGGCGCTTGCCTTTAAACAGTCTTTTATCTAGTTTTCGAATTGAACAACTAAATGCTTAAGTCTATTTCACGAATTATATTTGAATTAAATTGCATTATCAATGTTGTAAAAGTAACCTTTTGAAATTGAAGTCACGTTAACCTTTCATCTGAAGTTTATCGGTAGCTGAAAAACACTTGCAGTGCATATAACCCATTTGCTCACCCATTTTAATTCCCTTATTAATCAACTCAACTGTCATACACTACATAGGGATTGGTGAATTAGTGAAAAAGCGACTGGTTTCGGATGTAACTAATGTGTCTGAAATCAGATAAACGATGTCTTAACGGGCAACATGTAGAGGGAGGAAAGCAACAAGGCACATCTAAATCCAACATTTGTGTAACAGCCAGTCTTCTCAAAGTCTTTGTTTGGGTTGGATTTTGAAGACAGCAGAGATCTGTGTGGTCTTTGCAGTCTGCTAGTTTCCAAAATTTTGTGCGCACACATTTAGGCACATAAAGGAAAATTACAACAGACAGCTTAAGAGGAGGAAATGCATTTATTACCATGTATGTATATATTTTTTAAAACAATTTCCAAAATAAAATTTAATATTTAGGGTCAGCAAACACTTTTATTCAGTAAATATCCAATACTGACAATGGCATTCAGAGGTTCACAAAAGATACAAGATTTTGTTTTAAATTACAAGAACTCATGGCACGTCCTTATAAACCACATTAACACTCATACCAACATCATACCTATTTTAATTATACTAATTTTTGTCCTCATAAACCACATAAACAAAAATACACAAAGACAAATACATATCCATACATACATGCATATACACAGATACACATGTAATACTATATGAACACTAAAAAAGTAATATCATCAAACCTTTATCGAATACAATAAATTAGCACCTTACCCACATTAATAAATTGAGAAATCTAGAACAACTGAGAATTTTCAAGTGGTCTCTTACATTTTTCTATATAGTTGTATCTAACTACACTGCAGTACAATTTTCCAATAAATATGCACACTGTAAGCAGCACAACTATTTTCATAAATTGGATAATTAGAAAGGATGACTGTGTGGACCAATTCACCATAATAGAATGATATCTAAAGAATCATGTAATGGTGAAGACAAAAAAAATATTTGTACTAAGTTATAAAGTTTTTAAAAAATTTATTCCATGTAAAAAGAAATAAATATATAGTTAAAAATAGCACTATTACTGTGCATTCACATTGAAGGCAGCGAGAGCGTCAAAGTTCGCTCTGGCAACCCTGGTGAAAACGATGTCTGCCTGAGTGTGTCAAAATTCGCAACTTGATGTCGTAGTTAAAGGGGCCGTTGCAGCATATCAGCAAATCAGTTACATTCCTGCATAAAAACATGCTTTCTACAACTTGATCTTTCATTGTTAAATGAATTTGATAAAAAGCTTGCAACATTTTCATGCTTTTTATCAAATTCATTTAACAATGAAAGATCCAGTTGTTTCATGTGGTGTGGCTTTGCTCCACTTATCCAATATGTGTCTATATGTCTGAAACATTCTGAAGTCATTATAGTTTACATGAGATTCATGCTTTTTTTAAAGAAAAAAAAAAAAATATATATATATATATATATAACATTAATGTTAATCAGTAACTCGGCAGTACCTTTTTTTAATGTACGTCCCTGTAAGTAAAACATCGTTAATAATAGGAAATCCGGCGACCGCAATATTCAAACTCTTGGGAACAACTGTGGTTGGAAAAAGTTCACAGAACTGTGTTCTCTAAAGTCCTCTCAAGCTGTGGACTTCCACATTCCAATTGCTTGTCGCCGAACCGCATCATAGCTCATTACCATAAAGTTGACTTGATTTCAACTCTCCTTAACGCCCACACCAGCGAAGACGCACATTGCCACTCCTCGCCGTTGGCTCCCAATCAAAATGAATGACTTCTGGCCACTTTGATGCTCTCACCGCTTTCGGTGTGAATGCACAGTTAGTACTTTTACCACTATATTTTGGTCAAATAAAGCATACGTTTTTTGAACCATCCATTTGCTTCCGATCCCTCAATAACAAATATTATCAATGTATTCACAGAAATAGAACAAATATCAAAGACTTTCATGTAAAGATGTGAGGTATGAAGAAACTGCTTACAAAAACCTGCATTCAAACAACTGAAACTATTACCATAATTGTAAGAGGAGGAATGTGACGGCACTACACCTCTTATACTCTCTGATCTGAAGTACTGATGAGTGGAGTGGCTAAAGCTATATAGACATCAGTGCAGCAGACCAGCCAAAGAGCCGCCTCTTCAACACGGCTCCACAGCCAAAAAACATTTTAAGATCTGGTAGGCACTATAGCTCTAGCAGACTGTCAAATGCACTGTAATTAATACAATGGAGTTATTTCTGTAATCTGTAAATCTCCAACTGTACCAGTGTGCTATTAAGCAAAATAGCATTAACTGTAAAATAATTGTGCATTCAAAGTTGGCTTGAACTTGACTATTGTTAGTATTGTCATCAACTAGAAGTTAAAAAGATTGTTTTGGTTCAATCAAATGAAACTAAAATATTAAATAACTTGTAATGAAAAAAATGTAGATGAGAACTACTGCCTTGGTGTAGTTGCTGAAATAAGGTTTAGTAGTTCTTAAAAAATGATAATGAACTGAAATAATAATGAAGGTAGGGCTCCAAGATTCTGGTTAAAATGAGAATCACAATTTTTTTGCTCAACATTCTGTAGATGTAAAATAAAGGTTAATATGAGTAGGCTTTTATTATTGTTATTTCTCAAAAATATGGTAAAACAACAATAAGAGTATGTGTAGGTCTACTGCTGGTTGGTAAATGAAACATTTTGCATAGACTTGGAATTGTGGACTTGAATAGACTTTAAAATTGTCCTGGTCGTTAATGCACAGTAAAGATCATCAGACTACAGTTATTCATAAAGTTGAATCCTTATGTTTGAGAAATGCTTGTCATTTGTCATTAACAACATTATTAGACCAGTTTATTCACTGGTAAAATGAGACATTTGTCATTATCAGATTCCCTCCTGCATTATATTCAACGTTATACATGCAAGATATACTGACACTGTTAAACATTTATAATAACACTGTGTTCGCTATGAAAGAAAAAAATATCGAATAATTGTCGTAATCATAACTCTAAAATTCGATTCGATCATTTAAACGATGTGCACGCTTTTGGTTTCACTTTAATGCCGAGTGCACTCATTTCATACTTCCCACATGGCTCCAAATTGATCGCTCTGTGCAACAAACTGAATGTTATCCAAAAATTTATGACCCATTATTCACTACCTATATAGGTTCTATGCAGACCTATTCATCATTCACAGGCGTGTGCATCCTGTGGTGTGACAACTCACGCGTGATTTCGCGGCCAAGTGTGCATGCTGTGGTGTGACAACTCACGCGTGACTTCGCGGCCACGAATATGTCATTAAATGAAGAGATAAATGACATTTTTGAGTGAATTATATTTTATAAATATAGTATGTGACTCTTTCAACACCATTTGGAGGTGTCTACGTTGATGAGAAACATATATAAAACAATCTGAAGACTTGTGCATCTGCCTTTGCACTTCTCTCCAGAACTTGAAAATATAATTGGCTGAATCGTAAAAACGCTGGATTAAGATCGTGTAGGGTCGAGATCACAATCATTTTTCGATTAATCGCGCAGCCCTTAATGAAGGTACAACGTAAAAAAAAAAAAGATTGAAAGTTAAAAAAACTAGGTTCTACACAATCCCTTCATTTCTTCTCATTGCAAATTGATTCATTGAACTTAATAATTTTTACAAATTTAAGTTGATTGGAAAAAAAAGGTTGTCCCTAAAAAAACCTTAAGAACAGTTGAAAAACAACAATGTAATCATGCAACAATGCAATGCAATAAAATAATAAAATAAAATAGTTTCCTCACCTGTTTGAGAATGATTCTGGCGACCAGTCGTACTGTTTCCGATGGACACCAATTCTCCCCATACGCACACATGGCCGAACACTCCAGCTTGTGCATGGGCCAGTCTCCTCTCTGTAAAAAAAGACAAGGCCATGGTTTATTTCCCCAAAAACTGGAAACGTATCATATTTTTAAATTTCACCTACAGATCACAACATATACAGCATAACACACTTAAAGGTGAATATAACCCAGCATGAAGGGTCACAGGCAGCTCTTCTTTCTGATATGATATGCTTTTGATGAAAGCGATCTCATGTCGGCTCGCTTCCGTTTGATGACTCATGCTTTCTGATTGAATGAAACCTCAAGGTGAATACGAGAATTCCTGCGAGATAGGACTTTGAATTAGTCTCGGGCTGCCTCACAGGCTACTGGGCAATGAACGAACCAAATCCTGCGTTCTGGCGAGCATACAGAAACTGATCCCTAATGCGTTTGAGATGGATCGTCATAGCAACAGTGCGGCCAGAATGCCTTCCAGCTCAATTTAGGAATAGAGCAACAACCAAGTCCCTTAAAATAGGCTATGGGACCTACTCCATGATCATTCCTTGAGCTATATTGGTTTGCTGCTCTTTTCTTTGACTTCTTTTGATATTTAAACGGAAAACCGTGTGTGTGTGTGTGTGTGTGTGTATTTTTATATACTCTTTCTTTACCATTTGTTGCTTTTGTGGTGTTATCAAAACATGTTATGCGTGTTTGAATGTCTGGTCTGTTGTGCCAAAAATCACAGGATTTAGGCATGGGACGTCCTGTAGGTAATCTAGCAGGCAATAAATTCCATGATAACACTAATTTAGATGAGCAGTTTAAATATATATAATAATAATTTAATAAAGACTACATTTCTTTTTGGAAAAAAACTACTTTCAAGAGTTCACACTTAGCTGATGATTTATGAAAAGCTTGTTTGGCATGCTGTCCTGGTAGAGAGCCCTGAGCTCAAATAATCCTCGAGCCCAGGGCTCCCTCCTATTTGCAGGGTGAGAGGGGAGATTGAGCTCAGGTAGATCTCAAAAACTCCCTTGCTGATGTGGCTAAAGGTGCTTTGAAAAGGAAATACTGATGCTGGGAGCTAGACTATGGTGCCCATTTGGCTTAGTCGGTTTATGTATGACGCATGCCTTTGGACGGTGGGAGGAAACCAGTGAACCCGGGGGAAACCCAAGCGGATACTGGAAGACCATGCAAAACAGAAATGCTAACCACTGTGCCACCAACCTAGGTTAAACGGGGAGGAGAAGGGGAGGAAGGGGGTTTCTTCCAGACGAAGATGGTTGTGGAATGAAGACTATGGTTATTTAGAATAACTTAGGAATCATCTGATTGGAGGATCATGTATTAGCTAATGCGGTACCGGGTGTGGTCATAAGCATGTGATCCTCCCGAAATTAGCTTATAAATGAACTTTACTCAAATGATGATATGTGTACCATAATGAGTTTGTTCTCAAAATAAAAATAATCATTTTTTAACCGCATGTTGTTGCCAACCCATGAGAAATCTGTTCATCTTCGGAAACCAAATGAAGAGATTTCTGTACCTTTATTGGAAAAACTATTCAGAAAAAAACTCAGTCAATGAACAAATCTAAATTAATAAAGCTCTTGTATCCAAACATTGTTAATTGAAACTTTAAACTGCTTTATGATAAGTAAACCAAACAGTACACTACTAAAATCTGGTCATGGACACTTGAGAATGCTGGCTTGATGAGTGGGAACAAATGAGGTTGATGCACTATGTTTGAGCTTCTGTAAGATCCAATGAGGTTTGTTCTTGTTGCACATATCTTTGTTCAAGTTTTGCCTAAGTTCTTCTAGTGTTTATAAATGCATCCTCTGATTACCATTGAGACAGTTGTAAAGGAGAAGGTGTCAGTCCAATATTTGCGCATACACAGTAGCTGAAGCAAACTGTGAAAATCATGTTTTAAAAGGCAACTAGAGCTTAAGCAACAACAATAAATGACTGTAACTTCAGATTTTGTTGCTGATTTGAAATATGTAATTTAACTGTGAGTTCAGCAGGCAGTACTTAAGATTTCAGGATTCTCCCATTCATTTAGATAGGACTTGATGAACGGCCCAAAGTGTTGCAAAATTGGCCGTCGAGTGAACAGACTTTCCTTGAAAGGGTCTTTGATAATGTTCAAATTTAGATTCTTAATAGTCAATTTTGTCTCTTCAGAACACTTAGATTAAATAGCTTAATTCATATGAATTCATCAGCATCAGAGTTTCTGGTGAATAATCTTTCAATGGAGGGCCAGAAATCTCTCAGATTTGATTGAAAATATCTTTATTTGTTTCCAAATGTGAACAAAAGTCTGGGCTTGGAATGACTTGAATTTGATTAAACTGACAATTTTCGTTTTTGGGTTGAACTAACACTTTAACATGATGTACAATCTTTGTAATTCAACTCGAACTGAGAAGCTAAAATCCACAGAGGGACACGTGTGAACACTGTACAGCTGTATGATGATGGATAGGCTGACTCTAATGCCACAACTTGTACGACGCAGAAAAACAGCAGGGACGAGACAGAAGGGACTTGTGGCAGAGTGCAAATGGATTATTGATGATCTTTATTCTCTGTGCTGGATTCTGGACTGTGCTTGGCACTCACCAGCAAAGATCAATTACCGAGCTGTCACTCTGCCTGTGGTTTCTACACAGCGCTATTCTGGAGGAACTCATAATTGAGGAAGTGACACAACTGTGCTTTGTCTTATACAAAGATTATGAGATAAAATAAATATGTTATAGCATGGCAGGGAGTAAAAATCTATATATGAATTACTGACATTACACCACAGGAAAGAAATCTCTGATCAAAACACCATGAAAACGGTAAAGTTGTGATATAATATTGCCATTTCAAATAACGTCCTGTTAATAGACTTAAACCCTTTATAGGACACACATTGAAGATGCTTGAACTTTTATTTTTATTGTAATAAATGTCAAATGAAGTCACCACATTCTTGCCTAAAAAGGGGTTAAAATATAGTACTGTTTGTGATGCCAAAGCTCAACGTTTCAAACAATATGGTACTCTTAACTGTATGATCAAAAACATCAGTGCATTATAAGTTGGGAAAAAAATCATTTGTTCATTCAATAAACAGATCCTGTCACCTGAAGCCTCAAATAGTATCCACACTATATGTATTGTTAACTATTTTCAGACTAAGCATCTCTGGATCTTTTTCTGTGTCTGCCTTTTCAGTGGTGCAGTTCGGTACAGTATAGTACAGTTTGCATTTATTTCCATGTTCACTGTCAAAGTTACCAAAATAGCAAATGTTATTGCACTGTGCCACTTTTTTGGCACCCTTTTTTAAGGGTACCCTTCATAACCGTACAGTACCAAAAATATGGACTCAATGCTGAACAATATTCATTTACAGAAAATTGTCACCAGTGTGTGACAAGACAATGAATTGACATTGCAATCAGTGTCATGACACTGTTTGTCACAAGAAGAGACAGTGGCTTATTTTTTTATTTTTACAGACACATGCCAAGAAGCAGGAACAGGATCTTCTGTATGACCTCTATTGTTTTTTTACAATGCGTTTACTCTATTGTTGTTTTTGATTGTGCTTGCAGAATATCTACATTTAAAATAATGAATTTGAGTTTGCAGAAGACAAGATATGTGAACGATATGTTTCTTTTTAAGGGAGAATGACGTCGATCTCAATGTTTTGGCATACATCACACTAGGACTCCGCGATTTGGTGAAAATATCGAATTGCGATTTTGTTTTTGACAGATATTGCGATTGCAATTTGATTTACGATTCAATTCAAGCTTTAAGATGATTTTAATTTAATTCAAGCTTCAGCTCAATAATCTGTAAGTCATGTCAATTGCAGACCAATGCAGACAATTCTGCAACAGCTCTTAAAAATTACCTGTTTTTGTTCGGCGTCTGTGACTTTGAAACCAAGAAAAACCCATATTACAAATGCTGTTTTTTTTTTTTTTAAATTAATTAGTCTATTAATGCTTCTGAAGTAGCAGACGCCATAAATCCCACTTGTCCGTGCTCTATTGTTTTATTTTTTCATTGTGGGCATAGTTCAGTTAATTATGCAATTCTGATTGGGCACAATGAAAGTGTGCTCACTCAGTGGGCTAGTTATAAAGCCCAGGTCAGATCACACAATTTCAGCACTATTTCCTTAACGTAGGGTGTCATGGGAAGTCGTGACACAAGATTCAATCGTTGCTTCTCGTGTAATGTGGCATAGTTCACAACAACTGATACCATGCCTGAAATGCCTCACGACACCATCGCAGAAAGTCTAGCGTGTTTAATTTTCTGAACTGAACTTTCTGGACTGGTTTTAAAGATTTTATTCGTTATTTTTGTTTACATATATACATATATATTTTATATTGCAGCCTCTTGCGATTAACAAATAGCAACGTTTCAAATTGCGATCCGATTAATCGCACAGCCCTACATCATACCGACTAAGTAAGGGTACTGTTGGCAGTGGAAACTAGGGGTGCACAATACTGGGAAAATAAGCAATATTTTAGTTGAGTGTCATGATAACGATATTTCTTACAATCTATCTAATTAGAAAAATGCTATTTTAGCAGAAATTAACACAAATATTTTATTTATGATCACACTGAATTAAATAGGTAATAGATATTTTAAATAAGCTAATTAAATAAATCAAAAAACTATGTCAAGGTGCAAACATTTAGGCCCAATACCAATTCTATTTTTGTACCCCTACCCCTTCCCCTTGTCCCTTAAAACAGAATGTGAAGGGAAAGGGCTTTAAAATTTACCCCTATGAAATGGGACACCACTACAGCATCTGCACACGTCATCATATGTCATCGCAATCTACTACATATGAGATTGACGATGGTGACTGCTGTAGTTATTCCAGTTGTGTTATTTTTTGGTATTTATCTTCAGGAAATTACAGAACACAATGATATCATGTTATCATAATGATATAATGCGGCCATAAGTTCAAAACTGTACTGTACATTTACAACTGTGGCCATATTCATCAATATAAACACATAAAATTGTACATTATACCAGACAGTGTAAAAAGCTAATTCCTGGTCACTAGACTTTTCTGACAGGGTATTCAAGTTTCAGATGTGAAAGTATGTTGTGGGAGTCAAGTACTATACAGGAGTTTTTATTAGGGATTATAGATAGCAAAATTAGCGGTTTTTATTTTAAGCATGACTGTAAAACAGGAACGCATTTATTAATGTATTAAAACATGTGCTTGTTTGTCATAAAAATTCGTAATAATGACAAAAAAAAAATACTAATTTGTGCATCTCCTGGCTTCCGTATGCAGCTATGGTGTCGTTGTAGATGATGTATTCTGGGAAATTTTTGTACCCCTTGGTTTCGAGTGTGGTCCTGAAAAATCTCCTTTCAAGGGGTATCTAAGTCCTTCCCCTTAGCCCTACGCCTTCAAGCTAAAGAGAATTGGGACACCCCTACCCTTTCACGTGAACGCACAAAACGAGGGGTAGGGGTAAGGGTAAGGGGTAGAATTGGGATTGGGCCTTAGACTTTAAAACACCACGAATGACTGGAAATCTCATTCATATTTATTTTCAGCTCTAGGTTCAGCTAACAGCAGAAGTGAGAGGTGGGGATGAAGTTAGTATAATAAATGCCCCATCTGATTGGCCATATTTGGATAAACAACCTATGCATGCAGCACATAAATGCTGGGCACATAAAACTAATTTAATTTATTAAACTTCCATGCGATATGGATACTGTATATACTATTATCTCAATAATTATAATTCTTTCTATATATTTTGCAGTCCTTGTGGAAATGCAAGCCTGATCAAGGAGATCTGTACTGTACCACTCAGAGGAAACAAGCATGTGGTGTAAATCAGATGTAGGGTATGGGTTTTACATATAAAAGAATGTGTAAGCTGACTGTCAAAGAAAAAAGAAAATGTAATCAACAAATCAAAACTAATTAATAATCAAGACCTGTAAACGCGGCCTGAACAGATCAAGAGAGACATGTGGCTAAATGTGGTGTAGGTCCAGAAGTTGAGGTTTTTGTCTGTTAAGAAAAAGGTTGCAGGGGTGTGATTTCAGGTAAAGTGATTCTATTAAGCACTGAGTTCATTCGGAGTGTGTGCTACTCTAGCTCATACACAGAAGCAGCACTTCAGCTAGCGTTGCTCCAGTGGGACCATCCACACAATTAGAGCACTACAGTGTAAGTACTAAGAGTAAGGGGAGAAAAAAAATAGCTCATATTGCTGACAGAGCAAAATGAACTTTATGAAACAGACAGTCATGGCAATGCTGCTTAACTGGTCAACACAGTGTTTCAGTGTTACACACCATGGTTTAGTAACTGCTTTGACCAGTTTATAATATAACTGCTGCACTACATTTATAATGGGTCATTATTTTTGACAAGACAAGTTGTCTACACAGAATACTAATACGCTTTAGTTTTAAAACGCATAAATTTTGCTATGGCTATGCCATCCGTCCACACTACGCCGGAGTTTTCGAGCGCCGAAAACGGAGCTTTTTCAAAACGCTGGAACGTTTTAGCTTTAAAACGCTGCTGCTCCGTGTCAATGTGGATGGGGGAAAATGGAGACATCTGAAAACGGAGGCGGGGCTGCAGACATTCGACTCTCTGATTGGGGCTTTTTCCTCAATATTAAGTAGCCTACATACAGTTCAGTCCTGCATCCTCTCCTTGTAAGTTCAGACTTCGCATGTTTGGTATGGAAAACACTCCAGAGGACACGTCGGATAAATCTCCAAAGGGAACATGTTCTTTATAATCTCATTCACATCACCCTGGCTACGTTGTTTCACTTTCTTAACAGTAAGATGAAAACATGATATGAGGAACTGCTTATTTTCATTTTGATATTGGTAACTTAAACACAAAAATGATGACACGTCGTGTAGCTACATATTTATACGACTGTTATCTTCACTGTATGCATATTTATGGAGCCTATAACATAACTGCCTCCTTTCATTTTCATTGAAAATACGAAACATACCCTCTTACTTGCTGAATATCTGTTCTAATAATCAATAATGGCCATTATAAAAGTAATACGTACAATAAGTTTATACAACATAGGAAATAAAGGCAAGCAATATGTCAATGTGCAGAATCAGTGTACGCAGTTACATAAATTAATATATGAACTTATCTTTGCGCTCAGCCAAAAAAAGTAGACCAAAGTCTGGGAATATGTCGTTAGATAGAGACAAGAAGATTAATTAAATATCACGTTTAACAAATATAGTGAGATTAGATCCAGCGGTTGATCCTTGATAAGCAGTCCGACATGCACAACTCTCATCGCTGCAGTGCATGCCAGAGTGTGTGTGGTCACATGATGTGCATTTTCAGCGGTATAGTGTGGACGGACAGATGTTCAGAAATGCTAGGTGAAACGCCAGTGTGTACACGGATTGTTTTCATTCTAAAAAGCTGCTTTAAAACTAAAATGTATTAGTGTAAATGGGGCCTTAAACATCAAACATGGAACTGACTGGGACAAGGCCACTGACTAGCCAGTCGTTTACTGCAGCTCTGCTTCTTCATTCGATTTCCAGACAAGAACTGCTCACCGACCAAGGCTGGTCTCTCTTGTTGTTTTGTTTTTATTTCTGCCAACTGATAGAGTTCGGATTCTTTGCTACTGTCATTTAGAGTTTGTTTATTGGGGACATGTAGAGCTGACTTAGAGTCAGTACACCAAGCTGACATCAAACAACTAGCTAGCACAGACAAGAGTGCGCGTTCTGCACCTACACAAGTAAACGTGTCTTTCCACATCGCTGGGGGAAGTAGTGTGTTTTTACATTAGAATGGAAAACCAGAACTTTCGATGCACGTGTGCAAAAATGTAAACAAAGCCGCAATTAGTACCATTATCACAGTAAAACTCACCATGGAGAGAATCTCTCTTGCAAATATGTCTGATAATCTAATAATGCACATTATTTGGAAATATTTGAGAAATGTAGTGAAATTACAACTGGCCTCTGTGTTCCTTGACTTGTTTACTTGCTACTTCATTTCACTACATCACACTCAAACTGATTCATTGCTGAACAACCAGTCAGAGCGCTCTCTTCAGCCAACACAGAGTCGACATGCTGAATCGGGTCAATGAACTCTGACATTAACCAATGAGAGGCGACGTGTGGAACACACCAAACCAACTAGCTGGACTGATGCTGACTGACGGCCAACCGTAAGTTCGGTTTACTGACCCTTACAGCTGAATCTCTTCATGCCACATCTGACATTTATATTGAACTGAATTAACACTGAATAGACTAAGATTGAAAATGTAATCTTAACTTTTCAATTAATGATTGCTTACTGTAAAGCTAAAATTCTGTATTGTATAAAGCGCTACAGTAATAAATGCCCATTCACTATGAACTGTCAGTTGTGGGGGAATAAAAGTGGCTTAAAGGCTCTTTAAAATGCATCTAATGCTTGTGCAATATAATAAACTATAAAAAAAATTTTTTTCTCATGAACTTTTTTGGAGAAAATTTACATACAGTCTACGAAACAATATACTTCAATGACTCAGTCAAAAAGAGGCTTACCTGACACTCTACATTGCAGTAATAGGCTTGTTTACATTTCCCACACTTCGACAGCCCCTCTTTCCTGCAAGAAAAAGAAAATGACAAACGAGATTTAGAAGAACGTCTTTTCACACTCCAGAATGTTACAATTTCTCTTTTGATATACAGATTTATTTACCTCCATGTTTCCCATAATTCTTTAATTACACCACAGAAAAAAGCACAGTAGATGCTACACAAAATGAAAATCAAAGTTACATACGCTTATTTCTAGATATTGAATGTAGTGGAGTCTGTCATTTTGCTGTAATTGTTTAGTGAAAATTCACTCTTTCAAACTTTATATTGTGTGAAACATTTAAACACATTTCAAAGAATATATTTTATGCTCAACAGAAGTGTTTTTTTAAGCAGGGAGAGTTTACTTTTCCATTTGATGGCATGAGAGTTTGACAGACATTTATTTTAATAAACATGTAATAATACAATATAAACTATAAAATATACAATAAACTATTTTATTTAACAACCAACATATAGGTCAACCAGAAATGCAATGAAAATTTACTTTTAATTTACTCATCCATTTAATTTAATTTACTCATTCAGGTCATTCAAGATGGAGTTTTTTCATACGTAAAAAATAAAAGATGATTTGGACTAGAAACCGTGATCCTTAGTGATAAAACATAAAATCAATTCAATTCAATTCAATTCAATTCAATTCATCTGTATTTCAATAGTGATTTTACAAGTAACATCCATGGTTGGTGATACACTGAGGTTTTATTGAATCTGTGATTTTCTTCAACATTATAACATTTAATCCACATCTTGAATGAATGTGAACATAATACTTTATTTAGGTTGCAGCAGGTAGGATAACAACAAAAATGTGGCATTTTGATGAGCAACACAACATACACATCAGATCATGTCTGAGTTTGTGTTCGTGCAGGTCATGTGACTGGAGGCTTGCACTACAGACTGTTGTGAATATGTGGACTAAAGATACTTATGATGCAAATTTCTGATTTAAGAAGACCTCAATGCACCAGGAGCCACATGAATTTTCTTTTGCTAACTGTGTGTTTTTTGGCCTCTCAAGTGCTAGTAGCTGTTGTTTCATTCAGTGTCTTAATCACAAAGACCACAATTTAACTAATAAGTCCTGAATGGTCTCAGTTCAGTAAATTAATCTACAAATTTTCAATTTTGCGTGAACTATCATTTTCAAAATAACAAAAAAAGCTAAAGTGAAAACCTGACAAGTTCTTTATTGTGATCAAAAGCAACCACACCACAAACTTTAAATGAATTGTATTACAATTTCACTTGCACAGAGTTCACAAATACTTTTATTAGAGATGCAGGATTTCTCAAGTCTAGATCACATCACAAATGAGTCAAGTCAAAACTATTTTTTTTCTGACTAAAAAAGAAAAACAACGTTACTTCACTGAGCATTCATCCACAGCACAAACTGTGCTGGGTGTGTACATAAACTGGGTCACTCTTCACAGCGTGACCCAGCAGCATTTAAACACAGCGCAAACAGAAAGCATGTGCCAGCCATCTTTAAGATAGATCAGCCTTTTATGAATTCAAATGACCTGCTTGTCCACTAGATCATGACCAAAACAAAATTATCAGCCATCATTAAAGTTAACAAACGCATTATTGCGACATCTTATGAACGCGCGCATGCATTCTCGTGTGAAACACCCGTAAACAACCTGACAGGAGAGGAGAATCTAGTCTCGTGCACAAACCCATAAAGTGTGAGTCGTGGACTTATAAGGAGCGCTGACCTGGTAAAGCAGCATTCGCAGCGTCCGCCTCTCTCGTTCACGGTCAGCACGTACGAATAAGCCGGACAGGCGAACACTAGATCACCAACTTTAAAATGCTTGATGGCTTTGAGTCCCCGGCCTTTACCGGGGCTCAGAAACCTCTCAGTACCCTCGATGCCCTCTTTTTTCATCGCTCTTAACCTGCTGCTCGCGTGTCACACTTCCTTGCCCTCGTCAGAAAGCGCTGTCTCGGTCTCAGTCGGTTTTGTTAGTGACTGCGGCAAGTGTAGTGACGCCACTGACACACCACATGCTCGGCGAAAAGACTCCGAACAACGAGCTGCACCAGCAGACCGGAGGCTCACAGCAATCACACACACATACATACACGCCCCGCGGTCCTAAAGCCCGATCAACTACAGCAACAACAGCGGCCACCCACCGACCGACCGGGCCGACCTCAGTATTTGGCCGCATGGCGCCATCGCGTGCTCATCAGGCGAAAACGACGCATGATGGACAAATAATCGTGGCAGAGATCGACTTACATCCCAATGACTGCGTTCGATATATTCACGTACCTTTCTTTCTTTCTTTCTTTCTTTCTTTCTTTCTTTCTTTCTTTCTTTCTTTCTTTCTTTCTTTCTTTCTTTCTTTCTTTCTTTCTTTCTTTCTTTCTCAAACATTAAATACAAATTTACAAACTTTGTACAATGCTATAGGAATAGCAAAAATGTACAAACTGTACAAAAATGTTTTTCTAAAAAATGTACTAGGCTCCAGAGGACAGGAATTGAGAACCACTGCTTTGAGGCAATATGGAAAAAAATACTTAACTTAATTTTTCAATGCTATACTACATAAAACATGTTTACTCTAAATTTACATTTGAGAAATGTGGCCATTAAAAGGAAATTAATTCTTAGATCATTTAAATAAATACATCAACTAACATGAGCTAGTGTGATGTTTTCCCCACCAGACATCTTTATATTGTTTGGTAATTTATGTTAATATTTATGATTCTGATTATATTTGGTTATAATTATATTTGAGTAAAGTCAAATATTTTTGGTCACAATATGAAATATCTTAACCACAATTATTAATTGTTCAACATTTACCAATGCATTATTAAAATCTAAAGTTGTGCTTGTTAATATTAGTTAATGTTAATATTAGTTAACAACAAATAAAGAATGACTTTATTTTTATTTAATAGCAATGATGAATAAATTGCTCACTGTGATAAATGTATTGTTTATTGTTTGTTCGTATTTGCAAATCCATGGATAGTTCACCCAAACGGCAAGATTCTTTCATCATTCACTCACCCTTGGCTTGTCACAAACCTGTTTGAGTTCCATTCTTCTGATGAGCAAAAAATAAGTTATTTTGAAAAACGCTGGAAACCTGTAACCATTGATCTAAGACAATGGTCAGAGGTTTCTAACATTTTTTTCAAAATATTATCTTTTGTGTATAACAGAAGTAGAAACTCATAAGGGTATGTAACCACTTGAGGGTGAGTAAATTTTCATTTTAGTTTTTTTGGTAAACTATAACACACTATTTACATCTTATTTTAAGGTGTTATCATATGTATTATAATTAATTAAAATATAATTATTGATAAAATATGCAAATAATAATAATAATAATAATAATAATAATAATAATAATAATAATAATAATAATAATAATAATAATAATAATAATAATAATAATTATTATTATTGTTATTGGGTTAATATACCCTTTAATCATTCCTAACAATTTTTTTCTTAAAAAATTTATTGAACGCTTTCTTTCTGCTTTATGATGTTTTTAAATATGTACAGTTCTGGTTCAGAGCTTGTATCAAATTGGTGATCAAGTGAATTTAGCGAACAATCCTTACGTCATACTTCATCTTCGAAATTTCAAAATATTCCAAACGTGCTCACTCACTGCAGAGCCACTAGGGCAGAGCTGAGCTCCAGCAAGGGGGTGCTTGAGCTCCAGCTCCTCCTTCCTTGCGCTTCTTCTACGAGTGATGTCACTACGCCATATAGGAGGAGCGAGAGCTCAAGCTCCCCCTTTATGGAGCTGAAATGGCTCTGCAGGCTATGATTCGACGTTCGACGCTAGATGGGGTCGATATACATGTTTTTGAATTCCCCCCCTCCCATTGCGAAATACAGCAACTATTGAAACTGGATATTGGATAAACTGGATAATGAAAATTGCTTTGTGAAAAATGCATTGGTGCTGCAAATTCGACCAGGTAAAGTAGGCCTAACTTATCTTTTATTTTAGAACTTTACTGAACGTTAACCATCCTAATCTAAGCTATCGTTATTGTTGGATTCAGTCTGTCAGTGTTGATTTTTTTTTTGATTTTTGAGTTGAATTTTATAAGGACTGGGATGTATCGTGGCCTATCACGCTGGTTATGTCCAAAATCACGCACTTGGGCCTTTTACAGTAGGCCAAAACGGACGGAAGTAGGTTTTGTTACAAGTTCTAGTCGGCCTCTACTTTTGAAAGAGTTTTGAGACTACTTCCGGCCAGTTCCTGATATCCTGATATCTCATATCACTGTAATTATTACCTGTTAATATTGAAGAAACTGGTCAATGTAATAATATGTGTTTGTATATGATACGTATGAGACCAAACAACGCTCTTGTCATGTTGTGGGTCCAAAATTTCATACTGTCTAAAGATCTCCTTTGTATTTACAAGGATGTGAATGCAATCTCATAATTACAGCAGTAATGTGATGTGATTGCATCTATAAGGCTACACACCTTCATAACTTGTGCATATTGCATTAGCCTACATTTTTTTTACAATTAACATTTTTCACCATTTCATACAGGCTATATTTGCACTCTCAAAATGTATTCAAAGTAATCACCAACCTGAGTATTATTTCAATCACAACCAGTCTCTCTCTCTCTCTTGTATATTAGTACATTTAACAATATTACATTTTATTTCACAGCATAATGTAGTGTCAGTGATAATATTGAACTCACACTAGATTAAAAGACCTCTACAGTAATTAGAGATTTCACGAATGTATACATAATACATTCATTCATTCATTCATGTTCCTTTGACTTAGTGTCTTTATTTATCAGGGGTCTCCACAGTGGATTGAGCGGATGCCCTTCCATCTGCAATCCAGTACTGGGAAACACACATACACTACGGCTGATTTAGTTTATTCAATTCACCTATACCGCATATCTTTGGACTGTGGGTGCCTGGACAGGAGCACCTGGAGGAAACCCACAGGAACAATGGGAGAGCATGCAAACTCCACGCAGAAATGCCAACTCACCCAGCCGGGACTCGAAACAGCGACCTTCTTGCTGTGAGGTGACAGTGCTAACCACTGAGCCACAGTGTTGCCCTTGCTTAATACATGTATATTATAAATTAATGCCTATAAATAAAAGTAAAATATAACTTTTACTTTTTCACCCGTATTGATATCTATTTTCTGTTTTTTTGGCTTTTTGAGTTGCCATGTGTTACAAATTCCAATATGCATTTATTCTACTGGCGTTTGTTATGTGTTATAATACATAATGGATGGAAATCAATTGTCAACAGTGTGGTTTTAATTTAAAAATATAAAGTTATGTCTATTATAAATCATTTTAATGCATTGTTACGATTACAATGTCTCATGTATAAAAATGTCCTTTCTTTCTTTCTTTCTTTCTTTCTTTCTTTCTTTCTTTCTTTCTTTCTTTCTTTCTTTCTTTCTTTCTTTCTTCTTCCTCCTTTCTTTCTTTCTTTCTTTCTTTCTTTCTTTCTTTCTTTCTTTCTTTCTTTCTTTCTTTCAGGACAGACAGAAAAAGAAGTATGCAGTTTCATACTACATCTGTTGGCTCTGATGTCTGTCTCCATCTGCTGACCATATAATGCACTGACCCATGTTGAAGCAAACTCCAGTTCCAGTACCTCCATCTGCTGGTAAGAGCAAGTTTTACTCAACGAGACAAGATATTCAATCAGTCTGTCCCACTGGGATTGTTGTTTTTCCATGTCCTGTTCTGGATATTATACGTAAGAATTATAAAATTAAGAAAATGAAAATATCCTGATCTGATTTTTCTTTTATGGCAAAGGATTTGTTTTTGTGAACACTGATGTTGTTTTTTAGTATCGATCTGAATATATTTTTGGCAAGGAATTGCACATGGAGAAATTATTCCAATATATGAGGAAAAGGAGCCAAATGGTCAAAACGTGAATGACAAAAAAAACCCAACCAACACATCAATTAGGTATTTGTACAAAAAGAAACCCTAAAAACAAAGATGTTTGAGCTTTTCATTTCAGAATGGTACGAGCTGTTCCTACATTAAAGGGTGGTAATGTAAGGCCAGTATTCACATGCAAAGCATCAATTAGTCCGATTGGCAAAGTTACAGAACAGCTCTTTGTGTTAAGTTATCATCAGTGAGCTAGAAGAGTTGAATTATTCATCACAATTGTTCATCTTTTTGTCATAAAAGCAGTAGGTTTTGGCTTGTAAATCAATATTTATATATATTTTTAGACAGTTTAGATTTGACAGCCTCACAGAATGTGCTCAGTGCTTGTGATTTTATGTTATTTTATATATTATAAAATATTAACAATTTTATACACAATGCAAAAGTGTTTGTTTGAATTTTTTATATAAAGACAATTTAACACCACACTTTTTAGTTTTCAAATATTATATTTCTGTGTTGCACTTCACTGCTAAATTTGACTGGGGAATCCCGTGCGACGGATTCATTTGTAAAAAGATTTACAAGTTGTTCCAAGCTCTTTCAGAAGGATCAAAGATTAAGAAACGCCTCACGAAATTCCCTCTCTGCCTCATCCGTCTCTGTATTAATATTTCACAAAATCACCTTTGAGATAAATACAAGGATCTGAAACAAACATGCACCTAAAGGATTTATCCAACCCTGCAGCCCATCAAAATGAATTTTTCTTAGCAGATCTAATCTAAAGACACAACCTTTTATAATACCATCAAGGCACAGAAGAATACACCTATCCATTTGTGAATAATGCTATCATTTTCATTCTTTTCTTGATTAATATGTAACCAAATGTTTCTTGGGACATAACCCCCCCCCCCCATGTTTGGTATCCCCCGCTGATCATCATGTCCCAAATACTAAATCAGTTTTGATATTAGCAAGGGCAGAGCCTATGGGAATAATAATAATATTTTTTCTAATAAAAGGAAGATGGATTAGATAGTCCGGATTGTCATTTTGAATTAAAGAAAATGATAAGGAATGAAAAAAAATTACATAAGTAGATTTAGTTCTCAAGGAGACTCAGCTATGATAAAATGCTTCAATCTGTGCAGATGACAGAGAGCAGTCTGAACCCTTAAATCTCCCCATAACAAACATGTACAGCTTAACGCTACACGCTGAGCTCATTTAGTTGGGACCCTCAATTGAAAATATATATATTTTTTCCTTTTGTTGTCTGCATTTTTTTAAACCTTCTTAGCTTTGTTGACGTCATTCAGGTACTTTTTTTTCTTGGAGGTTCCTTTAAATCTTAAATTAAATCTTTCTCAAATTTACGGCCATAATATATTTTTTTTGAAGAAAAAATATCTAGAAAAATCTTACATTTGGCAATGGACCAAAATAGGAATCATGATATGGCTTGATGTAAACTAATGATTTTAAAATACATGCATATTTTGCCATACTATCACACAACCAGACAAATAAAATTGTGTTTTTTATAACTAGCATAGACATTGCTGTGCCTCAATAGCAACGTAAACACAAAACAAAAATGACAGCACTTTAACAAGCATCAATATGGGTATTTTTAGACAAGCTCTACAATTCACCTGCATCATCTCAACAGATGACATAATTAAAGGTGCCTTATGAAAAACTGGTCATACCCAGGCATAGCTGAGTAATAGGAGTTCAGAACATGGAAATAACATACCATGAGCCTCAAACACCATTGTTTTCTTGTTCTCATGTGAATCCCATGTGTGTAAAATCCCGGTCAGAATCAGGCCAATCGAACAACACACAGACTCTGACGTTACTCACAGGATCATTAATATTCACGTCCTCAGCAGCGCTTGATTTGTCACACCATTTTCTAGTGAAATCAACAACAATCATTATATATATTTGTCCCTTATTTTCTAAGTTTAACACCGCTTGTACAACTTATATTTTCTATGTATGTGGGACTCTTATTTTGAAAATGGGAAAGGATTTTTTCTGGGTTTAGCCAATACAACAGCATCTTATCTGTTTACAGCTCATTAGAATGCAAAATATGAGATTTATTAAAAGTAGCACCACCCTGAAGAGGCATAAGGTCTGTTTAACTTTATGTTTTTTTTTGTTTAACGTTTATATTGTGATATTTTCAGTGTATGTTTGTAATGTGGCAATAGACACGTGTACATTTGTAATGAGGCAACAGACACATAAACACTCATGATTAAGTGTTTATAGCATGTTTATGGTCTGCTCAAGTCTGTTATTTCAAATGGAGACATTCAGCATATACACACAAATAGAAAGTGACACAGTCATGGTTTTTCCGGGCACGCATTCAGTGCAGCGAGTTGAAAACATCACACATTTTCTAAAAATTTCTAATAGCGTTTTTTATTTTTTAATATTAGTATTTTATTTATTTATTTATTTATTTATTTATTTATTTATTTATTTTTGATTAAATTTTGTGGTCAAGCTTCAGCTCCATAATCTGCAAGCCATGGCAACAATTTTGCTCTTAAAAATTACCTGTTTTTGTTTGGTGTCTGTGACATTGAAACCAAAATATTCCGATATTACCAATGCTGCTTTTCTTTGATTAATAATTTGTATATTACAGCTTTTGAAGCAGCAGATGCCGCTTTATTCCACTTGCGTGGTTTGGTTGCACAATTCTGATTGGGCAGAACGGAAGTGTGCTCACTCAATTGGCAAGAAGACTGTCACACACAGACGGCAGTCACGCATTTGCTCTGGGCAGAGGAAATTAAATAATACAAATATATTTCATATAGCAGCCTCTTGCATTTCAAATTGCGATTGCGGTTCGATTTCAATTAATCGAACAGCCCTACCAACCAATCAGCTTCACACTGTGCCTCAATTATACATATTTCAGAATCACAGAGGACAAATTATCTCAGGCAAACACAAGCACCCAAACATTGCATCTCCTTTTCTCAGAAAATACAACTTGTATCAGAGCTACAGCATGAGTTTGTCAATGGTGGTTTGCACATGTGGATTTCAGAGCACATTTATGCTGTGTGAGCATTAGAGACATGAGCCGTGTGTATATAGAGCCATTTATGCAGTGTTCTGAGCTTTGGCGGGAGCATGAAAGCAGAGCTCATAAATATTCATGACCCTTCCAAATAAGGTAAAAAAAGCTTTTCATGTATGGGCAATTCCTGGGTTTCTAAATGGGCTTGTAAAACCCTTTTCTGGGTATTTTCTGTACTTACCGTAGCCTCATACGTACTTTGTAGATATCAGAGAACTATTTAAACCAAATTTATCAATGCATTCTTTAAAATTGCACTGTTAAAATTGCTTTTCGAACAAAAGAAAATTCTTTGCAAAATATCTGAGCATTCAGCATTATCCTAAACACCTTAAGCATTCATTTTATGTCATGGAAAGAAAAAGAGACTTAAATCCTTTTACTTTCTGTGTCAAAAAATGTTCTTTCACAAATAAATCAGTCTACAGGCTTTGATTGTCTTGTATTATTAGGTTTTCTAACAAGCTGTTCACACACTGACAATAAAAGTGCGTAATGCATCTAAATCTCTATATAAAGCAACTTTAAAATTGATTTACAGATGCCCTTTTTTATATTCATAATCATTCATTTTCAATGCCTTCTCCAGAGGACTTGCTGTTCTAGAACACACTTGCAAAAATGTACTTTCACACACTCTTCCTCCACGGTCTTTTTAGAGCACATCTCAGCAGCTGTTGCAGATGTGAGTAATGAGCGATTGTTGGCCCATAAAGTGCTTTAAGAAGATTCGCCGCAGTTGTAGGCGCTGCTCTGTTATTAGCGGCCGCTCAGATTGAGTGCCAAGCCTGTGGCCGCGCTTCACCACGCTGATCTCTGTTTTCACTGCACAGCTTTGAATTCAGCCATCTGATTCCCTTAAAACAGGTGCAGAACTGACCTCAGTTTAAGCTGACGATGGTCGCACTTCTGTTTTGAGTGACATTTTATTAGCGCCATACTGAAATTAGCACCATACTGTTAGCACCTTCACACCTGTGACATTAAAACAAGAACTTAAGAGTGTTAATGTCAAAGTTTTTTTTGGTAATCTATCTATCTATCTATCTATCTATCTATCTATCTATCTATCTATCTATCTATCTATCTATCTATCTATCTATCTATCTATCTATCTATCTATCTATCTATCTATCTATCTATCTATCTATCTATCTATCTATCTATCTATGAAATTATTAACTTAAGAAATATACATTTTAATCATCACATAACATTCTTGTATCATCATTTTGCACTTTTTATGCAATATTAATATGACTTGCAGTATATTATAGCAGTTATATCATATTATATTTATAGCAAATTGTTACATTTTGTTTATCTTTAATAAACCACTTAATTTTAAATAAGGTCATGATAATTGTTTTAATACTAATTATTCAGTTCCATTTTATATTCTTACATCAGAAAATCAGTACTATGTACTTATTGTGTTCATAAAGTATTGCACAACATTTCTGGGGCTCTTGTAGTAAGGTTAAGTACAGATAAGGTTACGGACAGGTCGAGAAGGGTATAAACGGAGGTCAGAGCCAGCTCCAAGTGGGCGGGACTTGAGCTCCAAATTGATGGGCCTCGAGCTCCAAGTAGACTGTACAAACCTGGAGTTTTAATTTATTTAATGTCATGTACATGACGCAAAGTCTAATATTGTGCTTTATGAATGTCTACACCTACCCCAACCCTAAACCCAACCTCACAGTAACCTGATGTGGTTTATTTATGTCTACTCCACTTACACCACCTAAACCCAACCTACATGTGGCGTAAGTCTCTCCCACTTGGTGGTCACCCAGCCTGCTTGCAGTGTAATCCCTCCCTCTTGGAGGTCTTCGGGCAGCAGCGATACCTACTTGGACAGGTCTGGGGGTACTGGTAGATTTAAGGTTGGGTTACGCCCGATTCACACGGGGCTTCAGCCTCTCCATCAGCGTCTTGATGGAGTGTGTGTCCGAAGTTGGGGCTGACGTGATCATCATAGCAATGCTAGCCAATGAAATTAGTCCACAATCGGCTACACACTGAGCTGGGGTATTTGAAAAAAGTGATCTGATTGGCTGACGCAAGAGTTGGTGCTTGAAAAGTTGAGAAATTCCCAACTTCTCCAGCGAGCAGCGTTGCTGAAGCAGCACCGACGGATCCACAATTCAGTTCGGCAATACTTGACGTCACCTTTTCAAAGTGAATGGGAAGCGTTGACGTGTGAATGAGGCTGTAAGGGATGAGTCAAGAGTGTAATTCTGAATGTAATTACAGAAATGAATTACAGATGTAATTACAAGCATATCATTTTTAAAATACTTCACCCATGTAAAAACACATTTACATAATAAGTAAGCACATAATAATTAAGGTCACGTAATATACTTAACATAAAGTGGAACCAATTATTCTAATATTATCAGTTAAAATGCTATTAATATTTGATTTGGTACTAAACATCTTAGCTTTTAGCACCATGTTAAAAGATGATGGTGATTAATTTTTTTTCTTGACCAATTGTGTTACCTTGCTTTTTATTTTGTTATTTTAAATTTTAAGGGAAAAGTTTAACTATACATAGTGCAGAGGATCTCTACCTCCACCATTTTCAGTTAAAGATAATAATGTGGGACTTATTAATTTATAAAAGATCAAGTAATACCATTGCTTTAATTATAAACATTGCGTTTTGTTAAACGCAATTTTACAATAATACTAAACATTACTTAAATGCTGTATTTATTGTTTCCAATAAATAAATTGCTCTTATTCAAATATTTTATTCATTATTATAATAGAATAGAGAACCTCAACTTGATACTTGATGAAATTGTCTTAATTTTATATTTTAAAGGTTCAGTACTTTCCACCATGAAATCTTAAATCTAAGTAGTAGCACTTTTAGCTTAAACATCAAAACATCAAAGTTAACATATATGTACATTTTTATCAGATGAAGATGATTCACAAGGATGCAAATTGAAGGCAAATGTAGACCCTGCTGTGCTTCTGCTCTACTGAGCTGATGAGAGCAGTTTTCTTTAATTCCTCCACCACAATCACTTTATTAATATGGGTAAAATGGGACATCTGGACATTTAAATGCGAGCCATTATGTGTGCTAAGCAGATGCTGTTTTATAGCCATTTACAGATGTTCCTATGACCTGTTTCATATGGATGAGGACATTTCTTGTTTAACAAGATCAACATTGGAAATAAATAATTCCTAACGATTAAGATGTCATAATTCTGCCTTTGTTTAGTATATTCTTAGTGTTACTACAGCAAGTTTCTGCTTATTTTTTTTTCTGGAGCATCTTGACTTCTGTATATTTTTTTCAAACTTTATTTGCTGTACGTGTCTAACCGTTACTTCTTTATAAATATATACCCATATATACCAAAAATATGCGATTTATAATATGAAATGGTCATCAAGAAACAAATATTTAAGTGATATCAGCAGTCAAAATATATCAAACCTTTTTAATGTTCGACCCAAATTGTTTAATGAATGAATTATATTCTTTAAATTACAATGGACATACTTTTTGTGTATAAAATACAAATTAAAGATCAAGTTTGAAAGATGAGACCCACAGAACCATCGAGATTTTTACACTATGTTGAAGTCTGTGAAAAAATCTCACCTGAGCAATTCATTTGAACTCATTTTCCACATGAGTGCTGTCTTTAAGCTACCAGCACCAAAAAAGCCTTTTATTTAAGGTATTAAATGCGTTTTAGTAGATCAGTACTTTCTCCTTGTGTGATTTCATTGTTATTACACTCATTTTCAGATTTTTTTGTTTTATTTTATGTTTTTATTGCTTGGGTTTTTACCAAAATCTGGTTCAATTCCATGTCAACATAAATATTATGTTGACTTGGAAATGAACAAATTTATTATATAATATTTAGCTTCTTTAAAGTCTTATTTATAAATACAGTTGACTTTTTTTTTTTTTACTTTATTTTAAATAGTTTTTTACATGTATATTTAATATAGGTTTGGTAAGACTAATTTGTATTTTTGCTTTGCTATTTTTCCTTTATTTATGGGGTATGCACGATTTTCAAGCTTAAGATTATTACATCTTGACTTGTGTACATCTCTTGAATTGACTCCAGCATGATTTGTTGCATACTTGTCTTGGTATAAGCATTTGGCTTGTTCCAAAAAATCATCCCATCATGGAGTAGAAGGACCTAATATTATTGAACTGCTCCCAGTGTACAGATTTGATGAATTGACCATGTTCTTGTGTGCTTATCTTTTGATTGAATGAAAAGGATGAGATTGTCTGAGGAGAGGGGGGACGGGAGGCTTCTTTGGGGATTAAACACAAAGACCGAAGCATCCTCGTCAGAAAATATTACATTTACCAAATGTCTTCATCGAGTCTGGGTTAGATTGCATTTAGTTTATTGCTGTTACATGATGAAATCCTTTCAAGTCCTCCTGGGATAGGTGATGTTCACAAGGGGAGGTTGTGTAACCCCTTATACTGCTTATCAAAAATGAAATGGCTTCTGTATTGGTCTGTAGCATGAGTGGAGCTAATAGTGCAGTGGTCGCAAAAATAGCTGATTTGTCAGTACACTGTAAAAAATGCTAGATTCCACACAATCAATTTGTGTTGGGACAACATGATGAAATTAAGTTAACTTACTAGCTTTTGCAAATATAAGTAGATTGAACATAAAACGATTAAGTTTTCCTCTAAAAAAACTCAAGAATTGTATTGTTTTTCAGCTGGGTGTGAGTGTAGACGGAGGCTGGTTAGGTCGCTGGTTTGAGTCTCAGCTGGGTCAGTTGGTCTTTCTGTGTGGAGTTTGCATGTTCTCCCCGTGTTTGCTGGATATCCTCCGGGTGCTCCGGGTGGGTTTCCCCCACAGTCCAAAGACATGCGGTATAGGTGAATTAGGTAAGCTAAATTGTCCATAGTGTGTGTGTGTGTGTGCATGTCCTGGTCATCTAGGTTGGGGGTTGAGCTTTGTGCTAACAGCCCACCTCGTAAAAATGAGATGTTACGAAACAGCTAAATAAGGCTGTTTAGTGCTTGTTCGGGTACAAACACATAATATTTAGGAGTTATATTTTTTTAAATTCAGTCCCAAAAAGTAATTTGAGATATCATTAAATGATACCAGGAAACATATGATAAAAAATATGACTTTTAACATTACACTGTAAATTTGCTGTAAAATTGTGTTTGTCTGTAATAATTATAATCATTGTTTTTACTAAAACAAACAAACAAACAAACAAACAAGCAAATAAATAAATAAATAAATAAATAAATATTAATTATATAAACTATCGTACAAAACTATGGGTTCATAATATTTTTTCTTGTGTCTTTCGGATGACACGTTAAATTGAGGTCCAGAATCTCTGTGGTCATTAAAAATCCCATGGCACTTCTCGTAAAGAGTAGGGGTATTCACCTTATTCTCCGCGTACGAGTGGGCGCAGCCATTTGAATCATTTTGGCTCGAAACTTCCGGTGTCATTCACTTCCATTCATTTTTAAACGTTAAAAACAGTTTGTTTTGCTGCTTGGTGTTGCAAACTGATATTTTCTTATTATATTATTCTACTTTGTCTGTATTGTCATGAACACACTTGTTTGTAGAGTAAGTAGTTTGACAGTTTTCTGCCGTTTATTATTCCTAGTCATTTCTCCCATAGGCAGCTGAATCGGAAGTTCTAAAACAACCGCATAAAACCGCATTAAAAATAAGGTCAATAACCCCGGTGTCCTGGCCAAATTTCCTCTATCTGCCCTTACCAATCATGGCCTTCCAGTCATCCCCATCCACCGAATTGGCTGTATCCCTGTCTCTCCACTCCACCTATAGCTGGTGTGTGGTCAGTGCATGGGCGTCGGTGTCCTGTGCCTGCTGTCGCATCATCCAAGTGGATGCTGCATACTGGTGTTGGTGTGGAGAGCCTTCACCACTCATGATTGTTAAACGGTTTGGGTGTATGTCCATACATGAAAAATGTGTTGTAGACCATTTTGAGGGATGTAAACAAGAACAATGGTACCCAACATACATGCTGTTTTACATTTTTAGTTTCTGTAGCTTCAGAGAATCCCTAAAGAGTCACATATTGATAAATAATGTTATGATAGCTGTTTTAACATTAAGTTATGATTGAATTGCCTCTTGTTACAGTTTTGAAACAGTTTGATTACAAGCAGGAAATGTTCATGGGCCAATGACATGACCACACTGAAATGGTCTATATAAATACACATTATTTAATTACTTGTGTGTTTGTAAAAGAAGTCTTTTACTCACAAACACACAAAAAATACTTTTTTAAAACAAGCTGAAATAACACAATTCTTTAGGGTTTTTTGGGAGAACTTAATGTTTTCTATTCAATTCACTTAAATTTGTAAAAACTAATAATTTAACTTAATTCCTTCATTATTTATATATATATATATATATATATATATATATATATATATATATATATATATATATATATATATATATATATATATATATATACACACACACACAGTATAATCTACATAAAATATTGTTCAAAAGAGTGGTTTGGATTAATTTGACTTATTTACATTTTTTCTTTGCTTATGGAGTTTGTGAGTTTTTTTTGTAAAAGAAGTCTCTCTCATACTTAACAAAGCTGAAATTATTTCAATAAAAAATATAACTATTGAAAGCTACTTTTTAATAAAATATATTTGATACATTTTACTTAATTGCTTTAGCAAAGCTGAATTGTCAACAGCCATTAGTCTTCACTATCACACGGTCCTTCATATACTAGCAAAATAATATATGGTGATCAATTATCATTTCTCATTTAAACCCAAGTTGTGCTGCTTAATATTTCAGTGGAAACTGTGATATAGCTAAAACCATTGTTAGAGCTAACCTTAATCTTAGGCTGGATTAGTGCTTCAATCTTGGGCTCGAGATAAGAAGATCATTTGATTCCAAAATACAAAAACAATATGTTTCACAATATGTGGATGTCTCCTAATCCGCTCAATGGGTTTCTTGCATAGTACCTCATCCATCACTATGGAAAGTATTAAACCACTTTAGACAATATTCTGATAAGAGCTACTTGAGAAAGCTGAAAGGAGAACATAAATAATTCACATCTAATGTGAAACAAGAGAACATAACAGATTTCCAGGCTTCACAAAGATCTTGAGAAGTTTAAATTGAGCTAAAGTTGCACGAAGGAGACGTGTGACACCTTTCCGACTTCCTCTAGCGGATTCTTGCGGACATATCATGTCATGTCAACACGCTGATAGTGATTGAGAATGTGCTATGCCGCGGTGCCAGTTGGCATGCTCTTGGGTTCTTTCCATGTTGCTTTTGCCTCCACAACAAGAGCTCTCCTTCCCCTGACCTTCTCATAGCCCAGACGTTCCATGGCTTCAAGGGAACAATGTGTCATTGTCTTATTTATGGTGTGTGTGTTTGCACAGCACCATCTTCCTGGCATCCCAAGAAGCAAGGAGGGAAAAAAAGAGAAGCGCATTGTCCATCTCCCTCAATAGCCATCCTAAATTGGACTTTGATGGACATTGCTCAAGTGACAACTGCGAAGGGGGCTGACTAAATGCTGTATGCTGTAACTTCTTCCATGGCTGCCTCTCCTCTTCCATTTATTGTTGGCCAACAGCTGTCGGATACCTGGGCTTGATCTGCATTGTCTCTTAACTAGCTTGGCAACAGTTGTTGAGGAACGCAAGCCTCGGATGCCTTAGTGAGTCTCTTCTCAAAGATAACATTTACGTCTAATGCCCTCACCCGCTCTGATCCTTTCTCCTAAACGCACTTTGATCCAAGGAGTCCCGCTTCACCCCAAGCATTAGCGTATTACTGGGATCGTCTCTGTTTATACAATTATTACCTCCGGTGATCCTCTAAAATACGATTAAACAATGACAGATGGCGTGTCTATCTCTTGGTCTAAGCGCTCTTCATTTCTCGAGCCAACAAGCAGGTCGAAAGATGGTCAAGATTATTACAATCTCTTCTGGCCAATTAGTCCTTCAACACCCGCCGGTAGTCCCCTCCTGCCCCCACTTTTTTGTTACCTGAAATGGTGTGTCTCTAATATGTTACGTGCCGTTTTTCTACCCCAGGAAAAAAAGGAGGTTATTTATAGTGAGGTACAGAGGAGGAGAGTTCTTGGAGGGGTGTCTATTTCATGATAAATGAAATTCCTTGGCCATGCCCGCAACAATTGGACTGAGAGAGCCAGGCAGCTTAAAGATTAGAGTTTGCAGGCTGCAGCTGTCCAGCTTGTCATCCCTTGTCTTATGGCACCTCAGCCTTCACACATTTATCCCACAAACAAAGGTTACAAAGAGCGGAGATAGTTGATGTCGGCCACCTCAAAGACCTTTTGTCAAGCGCGGTGACATGTGAGCTGGAAAAGGAGTTAAGTTTGTAGTTTCTTTGGCGGCTACCTTCTATTACGCTCTGTCACGAGTGGCGATACCATTAAACTGGAAGAATAATGAAGCTGGGAAACCATTTTTCAGTCTTGAAAGTAATGGTTTGTTCAGTGTTGGGTTTTTAAAGGGATATTTCAACCAAAAACGGAAATGCTGCCATCATTTATTGATGTTTCATACATGTATGATTGACTTCTGCTCGACGCTAAAGGACACTTTCTGGACACTTCGTTCTTTTTTAATGAAAGTGAATGAGGGCTGGGGTTGTCAAAGTTCAAAGGATGCAAAGGTATCTTAAAAATGTAGAAGTCAACCATTCAACTCAACACAATATATAAAGTATCCCGAAACCTAACAGGGGTCCAGTCTAACATTTGCAAGCAGTGGCACCAGAGTCATTAAGTTCTACAGATGATGGCACTGTTACCTGATTTAGTAGTTTCAAAGTTTTGTCACTTTTAAATGCACATTGTACAGTACATTGTGTTGAGTAGTAGAAGTGGGAGATCCAGATGCTAATTTATTTTTATTATAAAAATAGTACCATCTGTAAAAATTTTAACATCCTTATCTTACATGTGTGTAGGTCAGTACAACAACCTGAAAGGGATAGTCAAAAAGTAGCCTCAGCTTATGCATGGGCCTTCTGCAAGTTTTGGTCCACTGTGTAATATCTGTTTTTATTCAATTTAATAGAAGACAGTTTAAGGGTAAGGTCTTTAGTAACTTGAAGCTACCATATTAACTTTGAAATTATTAGAAATGTTGGTATTTAATCTGGTCTTTCCAGATGCAATATACACTCACCGGCCACTTTATTATTTACACCTTACTAGTACCAGGTTTCACCGTCTTTTGCCTTCAGAACTGCCTTGATCCTTCATGGCATAGATTCAACAATATATATGTATATATATGGAAATATTCGTCCGAGATTCTGGTCTATATTGAAATGATAGCATCACAGAGTTGCTGCAGATTTATCGGCTGTGCATCTATGATGCAAATCTCCCCTTCCACTACATTCCAAAGGTTCTCTATTGGATTGAGATCTGATGACTGTGGAGGCCATTTGAGTACAGTGAACTGATTGTCATGTTCAAGAAACCAGTGTGAGATGATTCGCTCTTTATGACATGGTGCGTTATCCTGCTGGAAGTAGCCATCAGAAGATGGGTACACTGTGGGCATAAAGGAATGGACACGGTCAGCAACAATATTCAGGTAGGCTGTGGCGTTGACATGATTGGAACTAATGAGACCAAAGTGTGCCGAGAAAATATTCCCCACACCATTACACCACCATTACCAACCATTGATACAAGGCAGGATGGATCCATGCTTTCATGTTGTTGATGGCAAATTCAGACTCTACCATCCGAATGTCGCAGCAGAAATTAAGACTCATCAGACCAGGCAACGTTTTACCAATCTTCTATTGTCCAATTTTGGTGAGCCTGTGCAAATTGTACCCTCAGTTTCCTGTTCTTAGCTGACAGGAGTGGCAGGTCTTCTGCTGATGTAGCCCATCCGCCTCAAGGTTGGACATGTTGTGCGTTTAGAGATGCTGTTCTGCATACTTCAGTTGTAACGTTATTTGAGTTACTGTTACCTTTCTATCAGCTGGAACCATCTATCAGCTGGCCATTCTCCTCTGACCTCTGGCATCAACAAGGCATTTGCACCCACAGAACTGCTGCTCACTGGATATTTTCTGTTTTTCAGACCATTCTCTGTAAACCCTAGAGATGGTTGTGCGTGAAAATCCCAGTAGATCAGCAGTTTCTGAAATACTCACACCAGCCCATCTGGCACCAACAACCATGCCACGTTCAAAGTCACTTAAATCACCTTTCTTCCCCATTCTAATGCTCGGTTTAAACTGCAGCAGATCATCGTGGCCATGTCTACATACCTAAATGCATTGAGTTGCTGCCATGTGATTGGCTAATTTAAAAATTTGCGTTAACAAGCAGTCGAACAGGTGTACCTAATAAAGTGGCCTGTGAATGCATATAGCTGAGTATCATTTGTGTAACAATAAAAAATTCACTCCATGGTGAAACATATACTGACAATAGTAGAGGGCCCGTAACAGAACATTGTAGCACTCCATCTTCTTTGATAACTTAGAAGATTACATGTTTCAGTAAACACAATATTAATGTCCAGATGGAAATAAATCTTTTTTTAAAATAAAATAATAATAATAATAAAGATTTAAGATTTGACTTGATAAAGTTCCAAGCTCAAAAAAATCTCGATTGATTCTTGGGTCCCAATGCCCATTGTCATTCACCACAGTACTCTATGTCATGTGATGTTTTCACAAAATCAAATTGCACCAGATTACCTGGAGCATTTTTATACTTTTATAGATTATTATTATAATTTTAAAGCTTCACAGCTCTAGCCATGAATGTTTTAATCTAATCAAGGATGTTTTTTTTGCATTTAAAAATAAATTGATATAGCTTTAGAATCACATCAGTGTGAGTAAATGATGACGAAATTCTCATTGTTTGGTGAAATATGCCTTGTTTTAGTCTTTAGTCTTCTAGATAAACAGGAACCTTACAGGGATGATTGTAGGTCACAGTATCATCAAAGATAAGAGACCTTGTTATGCCAAGTCCAGCTCTATTCTGTTTGGTCACCCTGTCCTGCCTACATTAGAATATAATCATACCCAGAAATAGTTCCTGGGAAGAAGACAGGTTTGCAATAATCCCTCCTCTGTAAGGTAAGTAATAACCTGCAAGGTTAAAAAAGATTTTAATCTTTTTAGCTCACTCGTAAGAAGATTTCAGATAGATTTGATTGTGGCATTTCAAATGCAGAAGGAGATTGGCAAAGTCAGAGGCGTGGGTTCAGAGTCCCATGATGCCAGAGGTTTCATAGATAATCTCTAGACATCTCAGCATAGTCTGTATCTCACAAATTACATCGTTTCATTATACGTCCAGTTTTGTCTACATAGACGTCTTCAAATTTAGATGAATTAGGCTTGGTTTCCGGAGGGAAGACGAACATGTCTAGCAAAATGGATTTACTATACAACAACCTTGTCTGAATTGATATTGAATATCCAGTTACTCTCCAAGTAGATTTAATCTGACTATTGTGGACCCTAATGAAATTTGTCCACATTAATACTTCACCATCATTTAATCTTCAGTAGGTAAATTCCCAGTTGATCTAGAATTATTGGGGTTGACTCAAGTATGCGTGTGTTATAAAATTACAGCCCCTCTGGGTCTCCCACTCTTTTCAGCGATAACATCACAATATGCTAATCTTCAGAATCCCCCCAGAAAATATCATTAGGGGCGCTAATTACACCACATTCGCTACATGAGAAAGATCACCAGCTAGAGCTATTTGGCAATACTTTACATTAGGGCTCAAGAATGCTATGAAAACAAGTATTTGGGAGACTATTTTCAAATTTAGAATGGAGTTTGCTCATCAGTGTGTGATATTGTAAGATATAGTATGTATCACATACAGGTTTTTAGGTCAAGCAGCATTATTTTGGGCAATTCTGCAAAATTATAATAAAAATAAAATTGATTATTCATTGCATGGACTCCTACTAAAATGACTGGCTTTTGCCCAGAAATATTGCCTAGCAGTAACTACACACATATACATTCTTATAAAATATATTTTATTTTTCTCCAAAGTCAATTTTTTATTTACTTTTTTTCTCCAAAATATTTAATATTCAAAATATTCAAAGTCTTTTTTACATTTCCATTTTTTTTTAACAGACTCGCTTCTAATGGCTAAACACAGTTTCATTCATTCATTTTCTTGCAACCCATCACTGGAAAACATCCATACACTCTCATTCACACACACAATTTAGCTTAACCAATTCACCTATAGCGCATGTCTTTAGACTGTGGGGGAAACCGGAGCACCCAGAGGAAACCAACGCAAAAGCGGGGAAAACATGCAAACTCCATTTAGAAATCTCAACTGACCCAGCTGAGGCTCGAACCAGCGACCTAATCAAAAAGCTACAGTTACATTTTTAGTAGTTCTATGAAATGACTTATATTCTGGCTCAATTTCTTTATGTTAAACTGTATTTTTATTTTATGGGATTGTTATGAAGACAACTGTGTACATAAAATGTTCATAGTTTTTCTCATGTCAATGAAGTGACTCTCAGAACAGTTCTTTAGATGAAGTTGATTAATGAATTTTCTAATATAGTGAAATGACAGATACTACAAAACAAACAAACAAACAAACAAACAAACAAACAAACAAACAAACAAAAAAATCACCATGACAAGCCAATCAGCCCGACATCACCATTTTTTTCTGACTGACTGCTGGATTGCAGGCTGTGCTCACACATCAACACTGTTAAATTTTTAGGTCCAGTCAGGTTTGAAAATAAATGTTGAGTCGGGTTAGACTTAGGTCTGTTTTTAATGAGGGGGCAGTTTTTTATTTTTTATTTAAAATATTATGTAATCATGTTGAGTTGGGTATTGATTTTAGCACAGAGAAGATGTCTACACAGCACATCCCTAGTCTCTCACGCTGCCCTGCTCTGATGTGATCAAGATAAGATTCTTCATTCTTAATTTTCTTCCACAGTTCTCTGAATTTAGTATGTTTTTTAGCCCTATAACTTTAAAGGATGAGTTTTAAGGATTTTCCAGAGATTTTCAATCAGGTTGCTATCAGGTCTCTTGGTTGGCCATTTCATTATTTCAATAGTTTTAGCCTCAAGCCGCCTTTCCACTGCACACGACATTTTGACACGATTGTCGGAATACGCCCCTTGTGGCTGTCGCACAGAATTTTCAGTGTTGTCGTGCACCATGGTAGAAAAGCAGATTCTCGTGGTGTCTGAAATAAAGTTAAAAAGGAGCCTTTATTCTCCGTGCATTCACCATGGTTGAATAAATGAATGAATGAATGAATGAATACTAGAAACTTATAGACCGCTAAAAATTTTGGAGGGAATGTGGAGACAACATAAAAAATTATATTTTTTATTACTCATTTATGAATAGAAATGTTTTTTTTTTAACATAGACTTTTTTCTGATTCCAAAAATTATGAAAAAAAACTCCTATTTCTCATCTTGCGCACACAGACAATACTGAAATACATCACATGTGGTCGGCCGGTCGCATACTGTCTAGTTGCAGGAGTTCAAATATTTTAACGTATTAACAGCTCAAATCAGATCCGAATTTTCGGCATTCGGAGATGATCGGAACTCCATGCAGCTCTCGGACTACTTTCCATTGGAAATCAATGACTTCCGGTCAGTTGCTTGTTGTTTGTCATATGCAGTGGAAAGGCGGCTTCAGGGAACTGCTTGAATTCATTTTACTGTGTGACGATGTCCATTGCAATGGATGCAGAGACGGAACAACATGTTTCTGAAGGATCTTATATAAATATTAGCATGCGTGCTGCTATAAGATGCCCAAGTCCTGCTTGCAGAATACTCCTTTATAGAATTATTTTTGTTCATTCTTTCTTCAGTTTGATCATGGACATAAAGTTTCCCATCAGACACTTTCCCTTAACAAAGGTTAGTCTGCCTTTTGATGAGAGTTTTGGTCATTCAGTGTTGAGATACAGATCTTTACCCTGTTCATTTCTAATGTAATGAACAATTCCAGCTGCATTGATGAACTTGATTCTCTACATTATTTTGTCATCTAATACGTTTGTCTTTAATGGGCGACTGGACCTTCTGGGGGACTTGAATGAGTTTTTGACAATGTAAAGATGCAATCACAGCAAAATCCTTTTCTTACTTAGATTTTTTTATCTTGTTTCTAGTCCAAATATCTAAACATTCTTAAATCAAGAAGCATGGACAAGCAAAACGTATTTTCTTGGGAAAAACAAGATTATTTTGTTTACCCCATTAGCAGATTATTTTGTTTGTTTTAAAGAAAAAATCTCTTAATTTTGGCATATTATTTCTTAAAAGAAGACTATAGGTTTTGCTTGTCAAGAAAATGTTTCTTGATTTAGGAATTTTTTGGTATTTGGACTAGAATCCAGACAAAAAAATCTAAGTAAGAAAAGCTTTTTTTGCAGTGTTGTTCTAGAAATCACATATTTGACTACCAGCTTCTTTTGTTATGGCTGGAAGGGTCTCTGATTTTGATTTCCAATTTACACAAAATATTATAAGTTATTGTTTTACCATAAGGCATCCAATTGGATGACTAGTTAACTAACTAAGGTTTGTTTGCTTTCATATTATCAACACCATTCTATTTCACATATTTGTATTGGTCACACAAGTGTTAGTGCATAATCTTTTGCTAATTTGCATCTCATAATCTCATTTTTGCAGCAGCAATTTGAGATGTATGCTAAGGTGACTGTGGCGGCTGTGTGTCAACCTGTGCTTGTCTAACATGTATAAATATCAACCATATCAATGCATCACTCATGAGAAGCTCAGATTAAGGGGGCTGTAACCCAAGCGTTAAAAGTGTACCATGGAGTGTTTTAGGAATGAGAGGCCTCCTCTGTCAAGAGCATATCTCCTTCTAAGGCATGCCTTGCCTTGACACCAGCAGGGCAAGGTTATTCCTTAGGAGGACCTGAACTAACTTGTAAAAGTTGAAAATAAAACACACACTTCTTGGGCACATTGCAAGCATGCCATTCCTCGTCTTCAGAGATCGCTTGTGTCTTTCTTATCCATTGTCTGAGAAATGCCATGCCTGGCATGACAGTTTGGACAGTTTGAGAGGTGATGGATCTTAAACGTTACAGCATTGCCTCTCACTTTGTTGTGGGTTTTTAAGTGATTTTATTGAACTGCTAATATAAATATCAAAGTGTGCAAAATGGCAAACATGCGTTGTTAAAAATTAGGATAAGGTTTTGTGAAAAGGAAATGTCACATCAGTTCTTTTTGCCATGACTATAAGCCATTATTTTACTATCATTTAGCAGTTATTATTTGTATTAATTGTTTAATTGTTTCGTTGAACTTTCTGCTTCACAATCATTTTATTGTCTTACAGTTTTTGTCATTTTGTATGAGATTTATAAAATTGTAGTTTTAGTTATTTTTTTCAGTAAAGATTTCATTTATTCTTTTATGGTTTTAGCTTTAGTTTCAGTTAACTATAAATATTCCTGTTTTTATATAACTTTCCCATTTTTATTTAATAACATTTCCTCTTGTTACTTTAGATAAATTAAGTCACACATTAAAACCACAAATCATTTAAGAACACTGTCATAATCGTAAATCTAGATTAACATCAGTTTTTCTATGCCTGTATGGCTATATTCATTTGTCACCTTTAAAAAGGTTGACCTTAGTTTAAACAATGTATTATACTTTGATGTAGACAAAACATATCAAAATGAATATCCACAGTCTGAAATGCCCACCCTGGCTGGGCCAGGTGGCATTTCTGTGTGGAGCTTGTGTCTGCGTGGGTTTCCTCTGGGTGCTCCCATTTCCCATTTCATTCTGCTGTAGTGACCCCTGATATATCAGAGACTAAGCCAAAGGAAAGTGAGTGAGTGAGTGAGTGAGTGACTGAAATGAAACTTTCACGTTATGTCTGAATGCTTCAGCAGTTATAATTGTTTACTTTCACTTTTAGCATTTTATTTTTTATGACTTTACTATTTCAGGGTGTCCGCTGGGTCTTAAAGTCTTAAAATGTCTTAAATTTAAAAAATTAAATTTTAGGCCTTAAAAAGATTTAAATTCACTGAAATATTGTGTTGTAGGTCTTAAATCATTTTAAACGGGTCTTAATTTAGCTTTGTCTGAGTAAAGCCACTCAGTTTGACCAAAATCCATCCGATGACCATTAATACATCTCAATAAAACTTTCTTTTTTATATTTAAGGTTTTTTTTATTGCAAAGAGATATAATTCACAACAGCTGTTAGACATTTTTACAGCAAAATTTTCCAAATTAAATTTTCTAATTAGGGAAAAACCTAAACACAATTAAACGATTCCTCATTATAATACTGGGACTTTAGAAATAAATCCTTAGCCTTTAACCCAGTGTAAGTCTTAAAATTAATTCTTAATGGTCTTAAAAGGATCTTAAAAAGTCTTAAATCTGACTTGATGAAACCTGCAGAAACCCTGTATTTGTTTTAAACTTTAAGCTTAAACTTTAACTCTTCTATAGGGTTAACTGTTGAGTTTTACCTTTTAGAATCCATTCAGTCAATCTCCCAGTTTGGCTTAGCTTAGCTTAGCATAAATCATTGAATCTGATTAGACCATTAGCATCTTGCTTAGTTTTTTTGCTATAGTTTTTATTTAAAGCTTGACTCATCTCTAGTTACATGTATTAAGACCAATAAAAAATGAAACATTATTATCTTGGTCAATATGACATGATATATTCTAACTGATGGTGCAAGTGTAAGTATCATTGCGCCTGCTGCAGCAATTGCAAGTTCCTTGATTATTATGCCAGAATGAGAGCATAGTTCCTAGCCGAATCAACTAGCAACTTTTCAATTTCCATCAGTTTTAGTACTCAGTGTTGCTACATTATTGTGATAAATTATTGAAACTCTTTTTATGTAAATTGTTGAGTGATATGCTAATGGTCCGATTGGATTCAATGATTTATGCTAAGCTAAACTAAAGTTCTTCCATCAGACATGGACATTGGCCGATTGATTAAAGAAAAACTCTTTCTTTAACTGTATTGTTATTCTAATAAATTTAAAGCAGCTTTTCAATATCATCCATCAGCTTAATACCAACACATACATACTTGTTATATCAGCAATTCCAAATGTATCTCCTATAGTTTGACTTTACACCTTAATTTGAACTTCATCGCACTATTAACTTTATTTTTCGACTCCAAGGCAAAACATGCTTCAATACTTAAGAGGCTTCATACGCTGACTGAAATTGTCTTTGAACAACCCTATTTCTCTGCGTAGCGCACTTCAACATAACATCAGAACATACTTTGAGTTCAAACGCAATGTAAATCCTGTTCATTGTACAGAATTCTTCACATCAGCAGGTCTTTTCTCATACGAAACAACACAGACAAGTAGTAATGGCTCACTCTGAGGCTGTTCACGCTCACAAACATCATACGTATCAAGAAAAGAGAGAATACCACTGAGGCACATTATCAAATATGAGATGGTCTTTGTATATAAGAAACCTCTAGAAATGCTAATGCAGGAAGACTTGGAAGTGAAACAGAAGCCAGTTGAAAGTGAAATGCTTGTGGCTATTCTCCCTCTCTGATTTAAAAGGTCCGGCTTTGAGTTGGCATGCTGAAAACGCACACAGACTTGAAAGGCCCTATTGACTTTTTAATGATCTTATGTGGCTCTTAATTAATGATGGGCTTGTGGTTTGTCCTCCTCCTCCTCCCCCCAACATTGGAGGAGTGCGAAGTGACTCTATTAGCAGAGATCATAGTAATGAATCTACCAGCAGGTGTCACTAAGTCATCTAAAACATTAGTCTTTTCTGAAGGGGCAGTGAGGGGGGAAAAAGGCTAATTGAATGTATACACAATAGATATAAAGCAAACATGTTTGATTCAGATTTGGTTATATGGGTCAGAGACGAGAATGTCTGCATCTATTCATTTTTATATATAAAAATAAAATTTGTAAATATAAAAATGATTTGAGGACACTAGTTTGTTAAAAATTAAAAGCAATTAAAAAGCATATTTGGGTCAATGATGAATTGTTTTTGAGCAGCAAAATGATTAAAGTTTAATACAGCTTTACATTTTTTACTGAATATTACAATGTGTGCTGTTTATCTGTTTATGAACAAATAAAAATAAATAAATAATGACTTATTACTTATAATGAATTAGAATAATGAAATTATAGTAGACAGTTTAAATGGATTTAATATGAAATTGTGAAATTGTATTTGGTCCAACCCCTCAAAACATTAGAATAATGTATAGTAATCATAAAATATAAGTAAATAAGTATAAAATAATTAAATGTCTCTATTATAATAATAATAATAATAATAATAATAATAATAATAATAATAATAATAAAAATAATAATAATAATAATTATTATTATTATTATGTTTAAATATTGATTGTGTTTACATTCACATTGTTGAGTCATTAGAAAGTAATTCAACACAATGTTATTCAATTTTTTTGAGCAGTCATATCTAATAATTTAACGTACCAAAAAAAAAAAATTATTCCACTCATGAAGCAAATACTGAATTTTAAGACATTTCTCACGTAGTTTATGTTTACCCATGTGTGATTATCTCAATCTAGCTTTTAAGTAGCCAAACGATTTAATAAATAATAATAATAATATATATGTGCAATATCACATGAGTAGCAGTGCAATATGGCTGCATCTTGGCACTGGTGGGAGGCGTGCATTGACTTGAGGGGGTCACACACCAGATGCGCCGCATCGCGCCACGCAGTGCCATGCATTTTAGAATTCTAAACATAGATTTCCGTCAGGTTACACATACCGGTGCCGCAAGTTGGTGGCTGTCCGCGGTTCCCAGCCACAACTCAGGACACTGTTCATATTGCCAAACGGCGCATCTGGTGTGCGACCTGATATGGTGTCCCACCAGTGATGATATACAGCCATATCGCACTGCAACTGATGTGATATTGTATACAACAGTTCGACGGCATACTCGTGTGTGTGTGTGTGTGTGTGTGTGTGTGTGTGTGTTTATTTATATATATATATATATATATATAAAATCAAACTTGGAGAGTTAAAAAATCCTTTTGTATGAGGGACTACTTTCTTCCGCCGTTCATTCACATCTGAAGCTGACGTCAGAACAGCAGAAACCGTTGCTACTTCACCAGCGGCACTTTGGAGCTAGTATTTGAATGATTCTCTAGCGTCTAAAATTATGTCCAATAATGTCTAAAATTATGATAAAACAGGTGATTTTGCTCATATTTTAAGATTATAAAGCTGAACGGCATGAAATGCCATCACTCTAGAGAGATTTCCCAGTATTTCCCTGTTGCAATCAGAAGATCACAATAATTAACCTCGAAAAAGCCAAAGCAACACAAAAACTACCAGATTACTGTTGTGTTTGTGATAAGGAAAATTGATAAACACATGCAAGCATTTTTTCTTTCTTTCTTTTTACTGGACTAGTCTGCATTAATGAAAACAGGGGACTCATTAGACACAAACAGATGGCCAACCAAAAAGTAACTTGGGGTTATCCAAAGAGTGGCCAACACAAAATACACTTATTCCTGCGAGTCCCATCTTACACTCAACAATCTACAATTACTATGGTATAAATACAGCACTGCAACATACAAAAGAGAGAGAGAGCGAGAGATTGATTCAGAATGTCACCAGTTTTATAATGATTAGATCAGCTGTAGTTAGAAATTACAAGTTTTTCCTCCTCTAAGGGCTTATTATGTGGTCTCTGTTGCCATCTTGTGGATGGACAACATCAGCCATCTTTGCTCTGTTCAGTGAAAGGCTAATGGCCGCCGACACACTGTATCTTCGAAATTATAAATATTGCACATTTGCAATCTAAACAACTACATTCGCCTAAAAAAGCCTCAAAAGTACATTTTGTTGTCCAAAAGCTGCAATAATAGTCAAACTTTAGTGAGTTTATTCAACCGCTGTCACTCTATGTGGGCGGAATAATACACAAGGGTGAAGAGGCTGTTCTGAGTTCTGGTATGGCAGAATATCACACGGCTATCAGCCAATTACATTCAGCCAATTAGATAATATTAAATATTAATAATAATGATATATATAGGGCGGCACGTTGGCTCAGTGGTTAGCAAGAAGGTCGCTGGTTCGAGTAACTAAATTGTCCTTAGTGTATGAGTGTATGTATGAATGCGAGAGTGCATGGGTGTTTCTCAATACTTGGTTGCAGCTGGAAGGGCATTAGCTGCGTAAAACATATGCTGGAATATCTGGCAGTTCATTCTGCCATGGCGACCTCTGAAATAGAGACAAGCTGAAGGAAAATTAATAAATGAATATATAAAATTTTAAAAAACATATTGTAAGAGGAGCACTGAGATGCATTTCCCTGCAACCTGCCCTCTAACCAAAGTACTGTTTCTTACTTTCCTAAAATAGGATCCATTGGAGCGTTTACTATAACAGTGCCCGTGCCCCTATCATGAGTAAGATGTAATGCATTGTACCCTTTCATTTAGTTAATATTTGGGATTTGTGTAGCTTGATTGGTACAGCATTGCATTATAATAGCAACAATCATGTGTTTATTCCCATGGGAACACACGCATTGTTAAAATCTGTACCTTGAATAGATTGTAAATCATGTTCCAAAGCCTCTGCCAAATGTGTAATAGAAATAGGAATATAGTGGGTAAGGGGCCGTCTAAAAAGTTCACACATTGCATTTTAAAGAACCTACATTTTGATTGGTATTTTCATGACAATACATGCAACACAGCACAATCATTATTTTAACCCAGCCAGAGGGTGCTTAACTTGAAAACGCAACTGCAATTTGCAATAAGCTAATTGCACAAAAACAAAAAAACAAAAAATCTGTGTGTGTTTCTGTTTTTAAGTGTGTGTTTGTGTGTATGTACAGCACAATCTTCACAAGTTTAAAAGTTCTGTGCAACTGCTGCTAGTTGTGCCACTAGTTGAGCCTAAATGACTTGTGCAGTGGAAGAGCTGCCTATATGTGCGTGTTTGTTTTGGAGAGGTTGCGGGATTTTCACAATCACACAATTTCAAACTTTCTGCCAATATGTAAAATAGTTATGCTTCCTAGCTAGTATTGGAATTTCATGTCACTCATGCTCCTATTCACAATAGCAAGAATGTTTCCCATACATTGATTTGTTTGAGGCCATGCTGAAGTTTTCATATGGATGTACCTTTGAAAATAACCGATTGTATACGGAAAGTTTTGTTGTGACTTTCAAAGTAACGTTAGCTTCAAACTTGTGGGAAACATTCACTGGACCTTACACTGTAAAAATGTCCGTGATGTTTAACAGTAAAAGTCTGTACAAGCTACAGTGAAAACCCGTTAAATGATTAACAGCTCATTTCTGTACAAAATACGGAAAGTAGCTGTAACAGATGTAACCTTTGTTTTCGAGAAACTAATCAGCGTCTAAAATCTCATCACACACCCTCATCCACTAGTCCCTAAATTAGTCAATTAGTTTAGTCCACCAGACAGAATGAATGACCACAAATGAGTTTAATTTAAACCAACTGAATTAAAACAGAGGATTAAACAACTCCATTAAATGACAGCATCATTTGCACTGAATCGCTGACTTTTATTTTCAAACTGTTTGCAATTTTTTTCAAGATCTGAGGTAAATATATATGGCAATAAATGTCACGTTTATGTTGTTGTTTTGTTTGCGACGCCACCACTTCCTGTGTAGTTACAATATAATAGTGATTCAAAGTTGGTCAGCCATTGAAAGCCACCTTCTGGCCCAGGGCTTCAAACCTTTGCCTCCCTTGCCTGTTGACTAGCGGCGCCTCTGACTCCAAGGACCTTGAAATGACTGAAATCATATAATATGGTTAAAACCTGTCTGGAACTACTTTAGTGCTACTGTAACTGCACACCTTATAGTTCATCATTCAATCAGAATCAAGCATTTAGTTATTTTAAATAACATGCGAATGTGCGCATCTGGTGTGTGTTACTTCCAGCTGTCATGTGCACAGCGCATCCGCTGTGCGACCCCCTTAAGGATGGAGTCTGCTTTAGTTTTGTACAGTGACTGCAGGAAAAAAGAACATTACCAACATTATCTGCACAACATTATGCCAACATTATCTGCACAAAAGCTAAAAAGCTTTATGAACCTTTTGCTGACAGCAATGAATGTCTGCGCCTGACAGCAGGTTTTGATCTTTGGTTTCATTCTATAATACTGGACTTTATTTCTATGAAGTTTGAACTTTGAGAGTGTTTAAACAAGAGAGAAAAGTGTGGAAATGTTAATGCCTGTCTGAGAAAAGTGTATAAAGTTTGTAGTGAGGGGTTTTGCAGCCTTAAAACATCTATAATAATTGTAAAAAATAAAGCTAACTACTTTGCGGATTTCGCCTATCGCGGGTTATTTTTAGAACGTAACTCCCATGAATAACGAGGGACCACTGTACATAAAAGTCATTACGTTTTTAAGAACTTGGCACTTGTATCTTAATCTAGACTTTTAAAGACTTTTTTCCCTGAAAGTTGAAAAAGCAAAATTGCCAACCGTTTCCAATTTGGCAACATTTAGTTTCCAATCATCTCATTTATATGGCTCATTATGAAATGAGGACTGAGTGGAGAGATTGCTGTTTTGACCAACGTGTAGCAATGGCGAAACACATCTACTTTTAGCTTTCCTGAACAAACCATCATGATTCTGGAAGCCTCACTAGTAACATCTGCCGACGAATGGGTTTGAAGTTGTAGAAGACACTCGGCAGATTCCTCGGCATGTGCGAGGTGACAGACCGAACTGTCCTCGGAGGAACCTTTCACTTAGCCATTTACCCTGACACACTTCTGCTCCACGCTTCTGATTCTCCCCTTGGTTGCCATTCGGCCTGCAGTGCCATTTCCAGTAATAGAGCTTCAAGCGCGATCAACTCCAAGCCTCCTCATCGGAGGGGCAAATGGACAAAACTTGTTTTGGCAAAAGTGTTCATTCTCTCATCGGGGCACATTTCGCCTTGTATTCCCTCCCTCAATCTCGCTCCTTTTCCTCTGCGACCCGGTGTGCGGTAGTCTCTGCACTTGGCTACTCGTGGCAGGCCAGTTGGTACTTGAGCAAGGCAGTATCATCCCACCAGCAGCCCTCCTAACAGCCCCCCAGCTGGAAGAGAGCAGAGCCCTCATAAAAGTAGCAGAAAGATGTATTAAAGGTAGTAAATATACACATCCAGCCCAGTGAGCTGTGAAAGTTGTGAATTGGTTTTTAAAGCTTTGTTAAGACCAGAAAGCACAGATGTTAAAAACAGGTTCAGATGTAGCGACAGATGGTATTTGATTATGAAGCAGACTGTTCGTGTAATGCAAGGATGCTGCTTCAGCCCAACTGCAAGGAGGCTGTCGGCTTGGAGCTGAGGCGGGAAGCCCCAGAGGTTCGTCCTCCGCACTAAAAAAAAAAAAAAAAAAAAAAGAGCGAAGAAACGAGCCTGGCGTGTTTGACCGCGTCTGTCTGTGTCGTTTGGATTCAGCCATGAGCTCTGGATCCAAACCCATGCAGCTGCATCTGAAGTTGCATGCGATGCCAGAAGGAATGATGAGGTCATTGTCTTCTTGATAAAGGGAAGGTCACACACGCCTGTTAGTGCTGGTTCTACATAACCAAAACAAAATGCCCCGATCTGACAGAGGTCAGCCGGTACGCTGCTTACACAAGCTTATTCAGGGTTTCAACTGGACAAAAAAGATCTGTTATTCTTTTCCAATTTGCTGGATAATTAAAGAAGTAGTTCATTCAAACATGAAAATTCGCTGTTAATTTACTGTCCCTTGTGCTAGATGACTTTTTTTGTAACATTAAATGAGATTTTTGGCTGAAACTTTGGATTTTGGTGATTTATAAAATGCAAGTCATAGGCTATTGGGACTATAGAGTCAAAGAAACATAAACAGGCAAAACTAAATTATTACTTCTGATGACTTCTGATTATAAAATTAGATATTAGGAAGTAAAAAGATTGGTCCTGGAAAGAAACTAAACACTATTTACAACATATTTACCTTACACCATGTCCTAACTACACGTGACAAGATTCCAATGACAATAAACTTGTCTGTCTGCACCAAACGCTACACGACACAAAACGACAGAAACATTTAAATACCAGCCATTGATTTCAGTATCAGCCACCGCACCCAACGAAATAGTAAGGGTTATAATCTAATTATTACAATATTGCAGCAGAAACCAAACTGTTAAACATATACTTGTGGAATGCCCCGAATGCCCTATTTTTAATGTTATCAGACAAGAATTTTTATTTGGAGAGACTTTAAATGAAATATTTTTAAATGTGAATCCTTCTAAAATTTTACAATTTTTATCAAAAGTAAACCTTTTTTTAACATATTTATCTTATTTTATATTTATTATACTTATTATTATTATTATTATTATTATTATTATTATTATTATTATTATTATGTATTGTACCTTGTGTACTATTTATTGTTATTGATGACTTCTAATTGTTAGAATATTTTTATAATTATAAAAAAATGGTATTTATAAAATGTGTCTTTTTTTTCTATGACATAGCAATAGAAGCTGAAATGGCAAAGGAATCTAAATTCTCTCTCTCTAATTATTACATATTAAACCAATCTTACATTATTGAAATACTGTAGGCTGATGATAGTACTGATGTTGTTGGTTTGCACTGTCTTGCTGACTTTCATTTTTAAACTGTTTGCAATTTTTATCAAGATCTGAGGTAAATATGTATGGTAATAAATGCCACGTAAAATGGTGCTGAAACTCACATTGTTAGCATTTAACAATGAATAAAGCACATAATCTGTACCTGAGGGATAATTGTCTTTGTAGTTTATGTTGTTGTTTTGTTTGCGACGTCACATAAACAGAAACTGTTTCTCATTTTAACATTAAAAATATGTTTCGCCACCACTTCCCGTGTAGTTGGAAAGTAGTATTAGTGATTCAAAGTTGGACAGCCCCCTTGAACGCCACCTTCTGGCCTGGGGCCTCAAACGTTTGCTCCCTACCCTGTTGACTTGCAGCGCCTTTCATCCACAGCCTCCACAAACAAGTGTGTTCATAAACGTTTTTAGATTTGTTTAGCATAATGACAAACTCAAACATGAGCCAATGCTATTTGTTTACAAAAAAGAGGGAGGACGTATTCATCAAAATCCTACTTGGCTTGGATGTTATGACCAATATTTAAAATCATTATGCGGCTGGAATCTCATGGTGAATGTGCTCATTTCACTTCACAAGACTGCAGTGTATCATGAGTGTTAATTTAGTTTGCCTGTATATGTTTTTTTCACTCTCAAAGTGTTAATAACTGTTGACTTAATTTTTGAATCACCAAGGACCATTGGTAATGTCACGGATTGGTCAGGCTCTCACGATCCCCACTCACGAAGATCACCATCACCTGACTTCTAATGAGCACACAGCTGCATCACATTCACGAGCACCAGATAAAAGCACAGCACTCCAGTCGCTCATTGTCCGGGCTCGTCTCGACGAAAGCGGACAACTGAGCGACCACTCAGCGTAGTCATCCTCAGCTAAAACAAACGCTTTACTTACCTGTTCTCTTTGTATTCCTCCTAGTCTTCCTGGTCCACCCGAATCGTCCTGTCTTCCAGTCCTTCCAAGTCTGTGTCATCCTCTGTCAGCTGTATCTGGTGTGTGCTGTCCATCCTCGTGTATTCCTGCTACCCAGCCACGGAGGAAAAGACCCCAACATCACTCCTGATCCTCCTGGCTATCCTTCATGTGCTCCTTGTTGTCATTTAATAAACACCCTAACGTTTCCTTACCTCTGTCTCCTGTCCGCTTCATAACAGAAGCCCGGACCAATAACGACGACAACATGAGCACCCCCGATCACTTTCAAGAGCTGGTGGACCAGTTGAAGCGGATTCTACAGCCACCAGCTCCACTTTCCAACGCACCACCAGCACCGAGCACTTCCGCCTCCACAGTTTCTTCTTCGGCCCTTCCTTCCAGTCCCATGGCCCGACCAGCGCCCTACTCAGGCGGAGCGGGGGAGTGCAATGGTTTTTCTGTTACAATGTTCCCTCATATTCGAAATGCAACCTTCTCTATATCCCACAGATAAGTCAAAGATCGCCTACATCGTATCACTACTCTCTGGGCCTGCACTTAAATGGGCTGAGACGATCTGGAACCAAGCCGGGCCGGTCATGAATTCCATCACTACCTTCACGGAGTATTTCAAAGAGGTGTTTGGACGTTCTGATGGGGAAGTAGCCGCTGGAGAGCAGCTGTATCATCTAAAGCAAGGTACTCTATCTACACAGGAATATGCTCTCCGGTTTCGCACTCTAGCAGCTGCAAGTGGATGGAATGAGAGATCGTTGTTGACCACGTACCGGCTCGGCTTGGAACCCACTCTCCGAATCCAGCTGGCCACATTAGATGATACTATGGGTCTGGAGAGATTCATCCAACATTCTCTCCGATGTTCCGATCGTCTCCGTTCCTATCAACAGGACACCATCACCCCCTCGTCTGCACTCCTCCAATCGCCTGAGTCAACAGCCTCTCCAGAACCAGAACCCATGATAATAGAGTCTGGAAGACTGACATCAGCGGAACGACAGAGGAGGCTGACCCGGGGTCTGTGTCTATACTGCGGTGTCAGTGGACACACCCGTATGGAGTGTCCCCTTCGTCCCATTCGGACTTCAGTGAGTGTATTCAGTACGAATATTGAACAATGTAAACCACTTACTACCACCGTACAAATAACTACTGCCTCTATTTCTCTCCTTGTCACAGCCCTCATCGACTCCGGGTCAGCAGGGAACTTCATCTCCCAATCCCTCTGTCGTCAACTCCACCTACGTACTGAGGCGTCCTCGCATATATACCAGATACAACCGATAACCCAGTGCACTCGATCTTCGACCCGTATCCATCGACAATGCGAAGACATCCTTCTTCAAGTGGGGTTGTTACATCAAGAGAGGATTCAATTTCTGGTTCTGGAGGGTGCAAATATGGACATCATTCTAGGGCGCCCGTGGCTGGTGAAGCACGATCCCATCATCTCTTGGGGCACAGGAGAGATAAAGAAATGGGGATCTGGATGTACACCTACCTGTTTTCCAAATCTCCCTCTTCAAGGTCGGAACCCCATTTCTTTGTTTACAACATCGGTCGAGAGTCCTCCTGAGAAGCAGTCTATCCACATTCCTAAGGAGTACAGCTCCTTTCATGATGTCTTCTGCCCCAAGAGAGCTTCCCAGCTACCGCCGCATCGGCCATGGGACTGCGCGATCGACCTAGTTCCAGATGCCCAGTTGCCAAGAGGTAGGATCTACCCGCTCTCGCTTCCAGAGAATCAGGCAATGGAAGATTACATAAGGGAGGCTCTGAGTCAGGGGTACATACGTCACTCAAAATCACCAGCCGCCTCAAGCTTCTTCTTTGTGGCCAAGAAGGACGGAGGGCTGCGTCCATGCATCGACTACAGGGTCCTAAATAACGGTACAGTAAAATACCGATATCCCCTTCCTCTGGTACCAGCCGCTTTGGAACAGCTCCGAGAAGCTAAAGTCTTCACTAAATTGGACCTCCGCAGCGCGTATAATCTGATAAGAATACGTGAGGGGGACCAATGGAAGACAGCATTCGTGACCCCTACTGGCCACTATGAATATGAGGTCATGCCTTACGGTCTGGTCAACGCCCCCTCCGTATTCCAAAACTTCATTCATGAAGTCCTCCGGGAGTTTCTTCACCACTTTGTAATAGTGTACATAGATGACATCCTCATTTACTCCCGGAGTGAGGCCGAACATCGCCAACACGTTGCGGAGGTCCTACACACATTGAGAGAACATCACCTCTACCTCAAAGCGGAGAAATGCTCATTCCACCAGAAGTCGATTCATTTCTTGGGATACATCATTGACCAAACCGGTATACGTATGGATGGGAAGAAAATTGAGGCTGTTCTATCCTGATCAGAACCCACTTCCATTAAGGAGCTCCAGAGGTTTCTTGGGTTTGCTAACTTTTATAGACGGTTTATCAAGGACTACAGCATAGGAGACAGGGAGCTTCTAGCAATCAAGCTAGCCTTGGAGGAGTGGCGTCACTGGTTGGAGGGAGCCAAACATCCGTTCCAGGTGATCACAGATCACAAAAACCTCCAATATATCAAAGAGGCCAAGAGACTATGTCCACGTCAAGCCAGATGGTCACTTTTCTTCTCACGTTTTGATTTCTCCATTTCCTATCGTCCAGGACCCAAGAATCTAAGAGCAGACGCTCTCTCTCGTTTACACGAGCATCACGATCATGAAGAACTCCCAACGAAGATTCTTCCCGAACACATCTCCATTTGTCCGATCACCTGGAACGCTCCTCCAGTCGTTGCCACTCCGGAAGCCCCTGCTCCGCCGGGATGCCCTCCTCATCGGCAGTTCATACCACCTGAACACCGGGTAGATCTGATCCACTCCTTACATACCTCGCTAGGCACTGGACATCCAGGGATCAACAATACTCTCTCGCTAGTATCCCAACGATTCTGGTGGCCAAACATGGCAAGGGATGTGAGGCAATATGTTCAGGGCTGTAAGGACTGTGCCCAATCCAAGAGCCCACGTCATCTACCCGCTGGAAAGCTCCATCCCTTGCCGATTCCGAACCGTCCCTGGTCACACCTAGGAGTGGACTTTATCACTGACCTCCCCTCGTCAGAAGGTAATACCTGTATTCTAGTCATCGTAAATAGATTCTCAAAGTTTGTCAAACTAATCCCTCTGAAAGGTCTTCCCACAGCCTTTGAAACAGCCGACAATATCTTTAATCAAGTCTTCAGGTCATTTGGTATTCCAGAAGATATTGTGTCGGACAGAGGTCCACAGTTCATCTCACGTCTATGGAAAGCCTTCTTCAAGCTCCTAGGTGTGGCCGTCAGCCTCTCTTCTGGATATCATCCCCAAACCAACGGGCAGACAGAGAGGAAGATTCAGGAGGTGGGACGGTTCCTGAGGACCTTCTGCAGTGGTCACCAGAGCTCCTGGAGCCAGTATTTGGGCTGGGCAGAATATGCCCAAAATTCACTGCGGCAACCCTCCACCGGACTCACGCCATTCCAGTGCGTCCTGGGCTTCCAACCACCGCTCTTTCCCTGGGATGGCGAACCATCTGATGTCCCCGCAGTGGATCACTGGTTCCGGGAGAGCGAGAGAGTCTGGGACGAGGCTCATCAACATCTGCAGAGGGCAGTCCGTCGAAGCAAGGTAACCGCCGATAGAAGAAGGTCTGAAGAACCCAGATACACACCCGGACAAAAGGTGTGGCTATCCACCCGGGACATACGCATGCGACTGCCCTCTCGCAAGTTAAGTCCCCGATTTGTTGGTCCCTTCACCATCGTGGAACAGGTTAACCCCGTCACCTACAAACTACAATTACCCTCTCACTACCGTATTCACCCTACATTCCACGTATCACTCCTGAAACCCTATCACGATCCTGTTCTTCCCTCCACAGAGCCTGACCACGAAGAGGAACCCCCTCCTCCACTGCTCCTAGAAGAAGGAGCCGTCTACGCAGTGAAGGAGATCTTGCGTTCCCGACGTCGTGGTGGCCAGTTGGAGTACCTGGTGGACTGGGAAGGGTACGGCCCCGAAGAAAGGACATGGGTTCCCAGAGCTGATATTCTCGATCCTAGTCTCATGGTGGAGTTTCATGAGAGCCACCCTGAGTTCCCAGCGCCTAGAGGCAGAGGGAGACCACCACGGCGTCGGAGGTGTCGGCCCTCAGGAGCGGGCCCTGGGGAGGGGGGTACTGTCACGGATTGGTCAGGCTCTCACGATCCCCACTCACGAAGATCACCATCACCTGACTTCTAATGAGCACACAGCTGCATCACATTCACGAGCACCAGATAAAAGCACAGCACTCCAGTCGCTCATTGTCCGGGCTCGTCTCGACGAAAGCGGACAACTGAGCGACCACTCAGCGTAGTCATCCTCAGCTAAAACAAACGCTTTACTTACCTGTTCTCTTTGTATTCCTCCTAGTCTTCCTGGTCCACCCGAATCGTCCTGTCTTCCAGTCCTTCCAAGTCTGTGTCATCCTCTGTCAGCTGTATCTGGTGTGTGCTGTCCATCCTCGTGTATTCCTGCTACCCAGCCACGGAGGAAAAGACCCCAACATCACTCCTGATCCTCCTGGCTATCCTTCATGTGCTCCTTGTTGTCATTTAATAAACACCCTAACGTTTCCTTACCTCTGTCTCCTGTCCGCTTCATAACAGGTAACACTTTAGTTTGGGTCACGATTCACAGTATTAACAAACCGTTTAATAGCACTACTATCTTGATTAACTACTAATTAGCTGTTTATTAATAGTTAGTAGAAGTCGGGTTAGGTTTTGGTTAGGATTAGGGATGCAGAATAAGATCATACTCTATAACTACTAATGAACAGCTAATGTTTTAATAATAGGCAGGTAATAAGCCAGTAGTTAATAGCATGAATTGTGACATAAACTAAAGTGAGAGCGGACCAGTTTCAGCTTCAATCTTCTTTAATGTTCTACAGAAGAAAAAAGTCATCTTAGATGAGACGTAAGCTAATTAATAGCCAAATTTCATTTTAGAACTGATAATCTCTTCAGTAACAATAAAAAAAATGTCTAACATGCTTACAACATTGCTACTAAAGCGATCAAAATTCATTCTACCTCCCGAACAGGGCCTGTGAGAGTATTGAACAAAACCGTTCTCCCCCCTCTGCTTTAATAACAACCAATTAATAACAGCGATCTTTCCTTTCTCTTTTCTGAGAGAGCATCACGGTAGCGACATTATTCTCGTGTTATCTCTTTAGGGAGGGGAGAGAAGAGGGGATGGTGGTAAAATTTTCAACAATGAATGGGCCAACACAAACACAGCTGTTTTATTGTTGTGCTGTTAAGATGTGCTTTTCAAAGGCGCGATGATGAAATCAAACAGAAGGGGAGCGGCGAGCGGCTCTGCTCGTCATTATGGCGCGGAGGGTGGTGGTGGGGCGGTGGGGGGGGTTGACCCCACCTCCTGTTCAGCGGAGCCGCTGGAGCAGTCCAGGCCCGCTAAAGTGCCTCTTTGTATCAGACTATAAATTACAGCAGAGGCCGCCCCGCTTTCCTCCACAACGCTGCACGAGCCACAATAGCACGAGCGCTGCTCTTTTCTCCCCATGCGCACCTTTTTCCGCCCTCTTTCTTTGCAATTAAGATTGTCTGTTGATGTGTGTATTTGAAGCACTTTATTATTATTATATTTTATCTCCCCCTCAGATTGTTCATATTAACCTGGTTGAAATGACACCACTCTAGTGTTTTGTTAAAAGACAGTTTCATCCAGAATTGTGATATCTGATGAAGAGGACCAACAGTGGGTCTATTAAACCTCAATTAAAGAATGACAAAAAACAGGCTTGATTAGAAATTTGATTTACATACTGTAGGAAAAAGGGAGCGCACATTTCTTTCACAACTTTAGTTATTATTCCTGGTTTAGCACAAGGTAAAATCAATTGACACCATTTAAGGCATAATATTGATTACAGTAAAAAAATACATTCAACATGTCCTTGAGATACTTAAAATGGAAGGTAATGGTTCATTTTTAAAAGAAATGATGTGCAGAACATTATTTGTTTTTTTGTAGAAAAAACCTTGCAGTTTTTTTCTGTCTATGTTATTTTTTTGGAGTTATATTAATTTAGTTCAGACAGTGGGAAAAAATACACTGTAAAAAAATCTGTTGTTTTATTTTTTTTGGCAGCTGCTATTTTACAGTAAATTTCTGTAAATTAACTTCTGCTATTTTACAATAAATTTCTGTAAATTAACGTCTGCTTTTTTACAGTAAATTTCTGTAATTTAACGGCCGTTATTTTACAGTAAATATCTGTAATTTAACGTTCGCAATTTTATAGTAAATTTCTGTAATTTAACAGCTGTTATTTTACAGTAAATTTCTGTAATGTAACATCCTTTTTTACAGTAAATTATTTAACGGCCGTTATTTATTTTATTTTATTTTATTTTATTTTATTTTTTTGCCACCCTACCTAAAAAACGTAACATATAATGTTAGCTATTTTACAGTAAATTTCTGTAATTATCGTCTGCTATTTTATAGTAAATTTCTGTAATTTAACGGCCGTATTTTACAGTAAATATCTGTAATTTAATGTTCGCTATTTTTGTAGTAAATTTCTGTAATTTAACGGCCATTATTTTACAGGTAATATCTGTAATTTAATGTTCGCTATTTTATAGTAAATTTCTGAAATTTAACGTCCGTTATTTTACAGGAAATTTCTGTAATTTAACGTCCGCTATTTTACAGTAATTTTCTGTAATTTAATATCCGTTATTTTACAGGAAATTTCTGTAATTTAACGTTTGTTATTTTTGTAGTAAATTTCTGTAATTTAACCACCATTATTTTACAGGAAATATCTGTAATTTAACATCCACTATTTTACAGTAAATTTCTGTAATTTAACATCTTTTTTTTTTTTACAGTAAATTATTTAACGGCTTTTATTTTACGCTTTGTTTTGCCACCCTACCTAAAAAAAACGTAAAACTACAGATTTTTTTTTTAAAGTGTATGTTTAGCTAATATAGTACTAACTTTTAAATTAATTCTTTTATACAATGCACTTATTATATACTTACATGGTTTTGGATTGTGCTTATGTTTCTCTGCATTTGATACATTTCTGTAATTGCACAAGTAATTACACTGTTGACTCCTCAACCAACCCTCAAACCTCAATGGCAGTGTTTTGAAATACACCATGAACATTGTACCCAAAAATATATAAAAACCTTTAATTTTTTGTTAAAAGTTTTTGAACATGATTAATAGTTTTATTAAAATAGCTGAATTTTACCCTTGTTTTACAGTTTTGAGTATTTTGCTTACATATGATCGCTTTACTGTTAAATAGTATTTTACTATTTAATTCAACAATCATTTACAGTTATTTTCATTGTTAATGCCTCTCTGTAACCCATATATATATATATATATATATATATATATTTGTCAATAACAGGAATGACCAACACAATAATTTTATGTTTTGGTGATTCAGTGGCCAATTTGTATAAATTTGTATTTCTTATTAATATAATATTCATATGATCTGTTCATGCCCCAGTGATGGTTATGTTTAGGGACAAGTTTTCATGCTAACATTTTTTTACATTTACACTTGATTATGAACTCACATGAGTTCGGCAAAAATGCTACATTTTTGCAAATGTTTTTATAATAGTCAGTTTTGTCAGTTGAGCCTAACATTATTATATTTTAGGTTTCTAAGAATATTTCTACTTGCAGTTCTTCTGGCATCACAGGGTGACTCCAAACCTCCATGTTTTCTCTCCGATTAACATGCTGATCTAAATGATGACAAATGGCAAAAGGAAACACCTGATCTAGGACTTAGTTTTTATTTTGCACAAGCTTGCATATATACTGCACATACATTCAGTTCCGAGGAGATGGAAGGCACACGAGGCACTTTGACTACTGTATTGTGTAGGTGGTAAAAAGCAAAGGTAAAAGTCTGATTAAGTGATTAGAAATAAAAACTTCAAAACACACATTTTTTTTCACCTTCCAAACAAGATAGAAGAAAAGTTTTGTTGTACATCTTTTTTTTTTTTCTTTCCTTTTAGATTTTTTTTATCAAGCGTCTTTTATGACTACAGTGTCTGAAATTACAATGGCTACCTGGACATAAGCGTCTCTTCATGTCTCTACAGAGTTAAGGAGCTTAGGAGGGCGTTTATATCGTCTCTCTCTACCAAATAATATTACAATACATCCCCAGAAATACCAAAAATTGTACACCATCACCAAATAAATTATGATAAATTAAACCAATAAATTATGAAACTTCTGCATGACAAATCGACAACGAAATCCACAACGCTATCTCGTTAACAGTGTATGTGTATCCTTCAAAACATATCAAAGAAAATTGTAACAGTTTCAGCTGGAATTACCATACTAGAATCAAAGAATTCTTTCATACAAAAAAAGCATAACAATGCTATTTACATCATATTGCTAAATCATAGAAAGGCAGTGTTTTCTCATTTTTCGGTTTGTATTTACATACATGTCGAAGCCAGTGAAATCATGTTTAAAACCCTCCAGGGAGCACACACTTCATAAATACAGCATCGAATCTACAAAGAGTCAAGAGTCTTGTACAACACATTGCATTCAGTACAAATAATTGTTCCCCTCCCAGAAATATAGTCATATACAAAGTTTCTTTCTTCCTTTTCTCTTTGTGAGCGTCTTTCTTTGTAATAAAAAACAGTCCCAAACTGAGTTTGGCAATTGATTTGTACATATCACTACATGAGAGATTTTTTTTTCATTGCATGAAAACAAACAGAAATATTCTTATGTCAAATGTAAATGTAGCACAAGTGAGATGAATGTGTACTTCATACCCAAACTCGAAATCAGAGTGGAGTTTTTTTTCCACTTAATGGAGTGCGAAATGTACACGGCTACATTTAGGATTTTCGACACAAAGCAACACAGCAAGTGACCCTGTGTAACCACGCAAACAGATCCATCTCATTTCAATACCAAATTAATGCTGACCGATCGAGAACACCTTTGTCGGGCGACCCTGAAGAGGTGGCGAGATGAAGGGGAGGAAAAATAGTGAACTGAGAGCACATTTAAAACATCATACCACTTCTAGATGCACAATATCAAGAAAAAAAAAGAGATTTTGAAGATGTTGAACAGACTGTAACCTTCCTCTGCTTTGTCTTAAAGATGCAGTACAGTGATAAATACAAATAAAAGTTTAAATAGAGAAACAATAGATAAAAGGAAATAAACAGAAGTCCTTGTGGGAACTAAAACTAGCGCACTATCATGCGTGTGTATCACACACTCCCTGCAAACACGCACATGCACGAGTAAGCACGCACACACACACCTATGCACACGTATTGCCTCTGTGCTACGATAAATGGCTTAAAGTACTTCAGATTCGTGGGGAACCAAGCGTCACACTTGTTCTTCTTCAAATGAGCCGTAAAAGTTAGTTTTCCTGGACTTTGCATGTAGTTCAGAATATATTAGTGTGAGGTCATGTCGTTTTAAACCAGAAAACATAACCATCTGTGCTGACTTTGTTGGATTAAAGAGTCAAATGGTGTTATTTATTACACATCTTGTTTGCTGGTGTATATAATATTAGGCACAGGCATTTATCAGATACACAATGCCTGATTGTGAACAGCTAAATTCGACTAAGCACCATTTTATGTACAAATTAAAATACTGCAATGACACTACTTGCACTTTTAGGTTGAAAATGTCACCTTTAAATGAATTAACAGCGATAACAGAATTCCTTCCGGCTTCAAATAGTCATTTATTTCCTTACAATGCATGTAAAGGAGAACGCATGTCAACACAGCCTTGCGAGAGACTTGAGAATAGAACAGGGCCAAACATCATCTAACTTTGTTTTGGGTTTGTTTTTCCTCCTCTTTACAATGCATAGTGAATAGCTTGGCGTTTTGTGCGTTGTCCGGGGGCTGTGGATGATGCCAGCCCTGGCGACAGAATGACAGCACCTCATGCTCTTTTGTGCCCATTAATCTAGAAGTCAGCAGGTTTTTTAAGGCATTGTGCTGACAATAATTGCCGGCCTGCGTTTCAATTCATCAGCTGGATTTGCCCAATGCAAACGGCACAGGCTTCCAGAGCAGATCACATGTCCAGCCCTTGCCCTCTACTGCCGACTCTTATTTATGAACTAGTAAGGGATGCACAAAGAGTCTGAAGGCCCCCTTTTCTTTTGCGGATGCTGTTTTGAGAAGAAACTGTGCTTTTCTTTGTTTCCTTAGGGTAGGCTAATTGTTGGTTACATTTAAGTGGATCTGTTAATAGGCTTAGCTACTAAACTTCAAATCAAAGAACTTCATTTGATTCATTGAAAGGTACAACTGAACAAACAAATTCTCTCTCTAGCATTACGTTTCACTACTGATAAACTGTACACTTCCATAACATAATCAGGTGATTGTAAGCAAAAAATCTGTACATTTCTAACAAATAAAATATGTACAATCCAGTACGTAGAAAGAAAACGAAATAAAAAACACTTCTCAGCCAAAACGTCTGCTGTGTAAACCGAATTTGAGATAATCGACCAAATTTACGGTCCAATTATAGAGGTGTTCCCAGCTATCAGGTGGAGGAAGTCAGCGACGATGTTAATTCTCTTGTCTTGACGACGTACGCCACGTGTTTATGTTTGTGAATTACTGTGTTTGTATGAGAGCGTGTGTGTGTGTGTGTTTGTGTGAGCAGTTTTGACAGTGTGCTTTTTATAAGCAAGAATGGTTTCTCAGTGGGAAGGCGTCCATTTTTTTGTGCCGAACTGGCTTGCCCCAGTATGAAATGGCCATGTTGCTTAGTTACCGGAGAGGCTGCTCTGTCAAGGAAAAAAAACCTACGAGTAGGCCTCCCTCCCTAGAGCCAGTGCTATCAATGTGGACACAAAACACAAGAACATTGGACCCTAGCCAACACAGAAGAATGGCTAAACCAAAAAAAGAAAAAACAAACAAACAAACAGTTAATGCTGTTTCTTTCAAGAATAACATCAAATATATATATGTATATATATATAATATATGAATTTCCCACATAGAAAATGTATATCCCTCTTTATTATTATTATTTTTTTGTCCAAAGAATAATTTATTTTCTGTAGCATTGCCATGAGAAACAAGAATACCACATGTCAATTTTTTGCCTTTCTTTTCCTTCCTTTTTTTGCAGCAAGCATTAATAACATTAATGGTAATAATTATATTAATCATAAATAATAATTACATCTATACAAGCTACAAATGCAAGTCTTATTCAGCAATAGTAAAACCATCACACATTGCAAACATCCTGGGATAAAACAAACCCCTCGACAAAAAAAAAAAAAAAAAATGACCAATGAAAGAGAGAAATTCAGGGTGTCAGTTCCATTTGTTAACCGTTGTAAGGTAAACATAGTAATGCCCATTTTAAAGGCAAGGGGACATGGGGTAAGGATCGAATACAGTCAAAACAATCAAGAATTTTATAGACTTTCCCAAAAAGAAGCACAAAAAATCGAAAGAATTAACAGCTAAGTCATTCAAAAGTAGCTGGGACTTAAAAATAGGAATGCTACCTCTTACTTTGTAAAGATCGGGAAAAGAAGAAGGGATGATAACTTGGTAAGCAATTCAAAATCACTACTCATGCAGAAGCTCCTGCAGACAATTGGGAGATTTGAAAATCTCTGGGACCTCACTGTCCAGCTTGCAGATGACCTTGTATATGGCCTTCTTCCAGGAAGGATCAACATCTTTGCCTGCCACAATGGCATTGAAAAACTCCCGTAACGTGATCTGTGCCACTTCCAGGAATCGCTCCGGAACCTGCTGATACACAAGGAGACAATGACATTAATAAACATATTGTGTTTCCATCCCAAGTCTCTGATTAAGAAAAGAAAAGAAAAGAAAAGAAGAGAAAAAAGGGTGAAAAAGAAAATAAACAGTTTTGCATTGAGGCTCAAGCAGGACCCTTCAAGATCTGAAAGCCCCTCCTGACAGAAATTGTGCAGGAAAGCATTGGGCTGCCAAGTCTGAGGGAACATAAAGAACAGCCCCAAACATAGTCGCTACACTAATTCTTCTTTGTTTCAGTTGTTGAAACACTCTGCTGTGTCTACTTGAATGCCCATGTTGGAGTGGAGCTTAACTGTTAAGTCTTTCAAATCTTTTGTCCTTACTTTTTGCTTCTAACTGCAACAGTGTGGGGCGAGAAAGTACCTAATTGCATTTCAATGGTTACAGTGACTTTTTTTTTATTGAAATGGGACAAACCATCCCGTAACAACACCTTACAGTCAATGTTTTGAATTTGTGAGGTTGTAACCAAGAGGAACTCATTGGGTTAAACATTACCTGAGCTGTTCCTCTTTTACAGTCTACTTCCTAGAGGGAGCGAAACATAATTTGTTGACTTCCCTTTATTTGACACAAGATTGTTAGCGTGTGTCTCATAAAATGTCTTTTTGTCTCAATATGCTTCCACTTCTAGAAGGGGAAGGAGAAGATTCTACCACTGATAGTGGCCCATAAAAATATTAAATTCTGCTTCGCTTCTTATCGAGTTCCAGAGAAACTAGATTCCAGTCTTGTCACATACAATATCTTATCTCTCCAAGTTTCCAACCAAAGTTGTAGTGTTTGGTCAAAATCCATCTTGGTGACTTGTTGACTAATCTTAAACAACTTAGTTTAAGTGGAAGACTTATTATACTATCAAATCTACTGTACAGCTACAATATAGCATCATTGGTGGAAAAAAAAGTAATATATACTTGGTGCTTGATGCTTTCGGACAAAGTTTGTACCTCATTCTGTAGTGTTTTCCAATGCAAAGCAATCAGGTAGTGTGTAGGGTGCTACTGAAGAGTTTGTTCTCTACAACCAGAACACATTCTCTCTGGCGTGAGGCTGTTGTTCATGAGAGAGGGCCAAGACCGGGGGCGTACTGTAGACTGGCCCTGTGATCTCTTTAGCACCAGTGACAGTCCCTCTCCCCTAACACTATAGAGATGATTAGCCAGGCAAAGAACTAAGTCACCTCCCCTACAGCTAGACAAGACACTTCCCAGACATGGTGCTTACTGCCACACACACTCACAATCACCCACACGCTCAAACACAGATGGAGAAGCAGGCACACAGATGCACAGAAACAGACACAAAGGTTGCACATGAGGACACATGTTTGCATATTAAACATGTTAACATAGAAGGATAAATAGATTTTTTTCATCATCATGTCATTCCAAAGCTGTTTTCTTTCTTCTTTTTAAACTCAAAAGACGTTGTTTTTGATTTGAGCTGATAGTCTTGTTGGCAATACTCTGGCTTCGACGACCTCGAGTTTGAGTCCTGTTTTCGGGACCTTTACTGACCCTACCTGACTTCATTTTGTGTCAAGTCTGTACTGTCCTTACACAGTAAAGTAACAGTACCTGTACCTCACAGTAACTTAAAGATACAAAAGTGAACTTTAAAGGGACAAAAGTAAACCTTAAATGTACAAAAGTAAACCCTAAAGGTACAAATGTAAACCTTAAAGGTACAAAAGAGAACCTTAAAGGTACAAATTTAAAACTTGAAGGTACAAAAGTAAACCTTAAAGGTACAGAAGCGTACGCTAAAGGTACCTTTATTTCTGAGAGTGTGCTTGAGAATATTTTCTTTTGTGTATGAGTGAACTGTCCATTTAAGAAGCTTTTGAGTGTTTGAAGAGAGTTAGATCAGCTTTTCCTCCAACCATCCCAAATCAACACATTCGCAGCAAAGCTCATGGCACCATCTAATATTCATCCTCCCCTGCAAGGTTAAAGTCCTATACTGGGTTTTATCAATGCAGCCCTCCCCCATGGATCGGGATCAGCGCTTAGTTTGGCATCAGTACTATCAATCAGACTCTGACTGCTTCTCAAAGGGCCTGCCAGGTGAGCAGTTGTCTGGACAAAGAATCTCATCCATGCGACCCACACCATCCCCAGCTCCCTTTTTTTCCATTAAGTGTGTTAAATATACTGTCATCAAAGGCATACCCTTGTCTGGAAGGCCTTGACCAGTGTGGAAGATGTTTCACTCTGCCGCCACTATCATAAGTGCTTGACTTTTGGTTGTGATGCAGTATTAAATTATAGCATGGCTATAAATACTGAACTTATGGCAGTTAAACTAGATGGTATGATTCACCGTAGTGTAGTTGATGGCTTGATTGGGTTTATATGCTGTAATGCGCACGGGTCTACCTCCCTTTTATGATGCGCTCCAGAGTAAATAGCTAAAATTAGCTTAGTTGCTAACTGAGTAGTCTAACATCATGGCATAGTTTTTCCAGTAACAAGGTAGACTGTATCTGAAATCATCCCCTATACCCTTAGTCACTATTCCTCACATTTGTCCACTAAAATGAGTGAATTAGAGCATTGAGTGTTGTGTATGCCATTTTGTTTGTGCTTTGCTGGTTGATAAATCTCTCAGACGCATCGGATTTTCAACTTCTTGGTCAGACCCTGTCATAAAATCTGGATTTCTTGTATATAAATGTAAATGTAACAATTTAAAAGTAATTTATCTAGAAACTAACACCGATAGGTTTCTGCTGTGGATGCCTTCCTGTGGTCAGATGTGAATTCATTCAGCGCAAACATTTTGAGTGTGTTATGGGTATTCTCTATCCCTTGAGTACATTGGTTTTAAACTCATTATTATGGTGCATTGTGGGACTGATTGAGTGCAATTCAAAATGTCCACTATGGTTTTAGACACTAGAAGTGGCTGCTCCGTCAAAAAGTGCACTTTTTAAGGGTATAGGGTGCAGTTACAGTCTTAGTCTTCAAGTCTTAGCCTTACAGTTTGCCGGCAGCTAGCTCTCTGCAACTCTCACATGGTTGGCCACTGAAGCTAAGAAGCCCTGTGCCCGTTCACTACCTTGATGGGAGACCACATGGGAAAGGTTACTGCCGAAAGTGGCACTAGTGAGGCCAGCAGGTGGCGCTTAACCTGCGGTCTGTGTGGGTCCTTAACGCCCCAGTATTTTGATGGGGACTCTATACTGCTCAGGGAGTGCCGTCTTTCGGATAAGACGTTAAACTGAGGTCCTGACTTTCTGTGGTTGATAAAAATCCCAGGATATCTTTTTCGAAAAAGAGTAGGGGTTTAACCCTGGCATCCTGGCCAAATTTACCCACTGGTCTCTGTCCATCATGGCCTGGTAACCATCCCCATATCATAATTGGCTTTATTACTCTGTCTCTTCTCCACCAATCAGCTGGTGTGTGGTGTGCAGTCTGGCGCAATTTGGCTGCCGTCGAGTCATCCAGGTGGATACGCACACTGGTGGTGGATGAGGAGATTCCACCAAAAATGTTTAAAGCGCTTTGAGTGTCCAGAAAAGCACTATATAAATGTAAGAAATGATTAATATTATTAGTGTTTTTTTTAACAAGTAGCATTAAAGAAACGCTAATTAATCATGCTTGAGGTCTGATTCATTTGAGATTTGGTTTATTTTAACTGATTATCATTGGTTCGTTTTAATCATGTTTTGTCTATTAAAGTTTTTGTTTTAAAAAAGCTTTGGAATTTCTGATTCATTTTAGCATGTTTGTTCGTTCCGGCGATTCATTTGAATGAACTGGTTAAAATAGTAATCACTGATGTTTATGGGAGAATTTCTTTGTGATTCAGTTTAGTGAGTTGGTTCAATTAAATGATTGAATGAACTGATTGAAAAACGATTTACTTATATATTCTGATAATTTAGTAATTATGATCATAACTTAGAATTATTTCAGATTTAAAATAAAACATATATAAAACATCACCCATCTTATCAGGCATCCTGGCTGTAGTTGAACTATCATGAGTAGCTTACAAGTTTCTCTGAAATGCTGCTGTGCTCAAACGCTGTTCGTCTCAAACGGGTGACATTTTTGTACAGTACCGTACAGTAATTTGTACCCTCCTCCACTCTTTCTCCTGGGGCAAGATCATAGGATGGGAGGGGGGAGAGAAGAGGAGATAAAAAAATCCTGCCCAAGTGCTTTTGGCCAGAGCTCTGTCTCCTTCTACTTCTCCCTCCCCGAGGGGCACAGCCTTCAGGGGTCATTTGTTTGATTATGCTGACTGTCCCCAGCCTCGGCAGTACACAATAAAGGCCTGACATAGCAGCCTGCTTGCCTTCTGTGTCCTGCAGATACTCATCACGAGTGTCAGGACATACCAAGGTTAGTGGTCACTGGGACGGCGCTCATAGGCGAAGGGCTTGCCAAACGCACTTGGCTGATGAATGAATGTCACATGGAATGGAGGGGGTGAGAAAGAAAAAGAGAAGAGAGGAGGTGGTGGTGGTGGTGGGGGGGATTACAAAGGTTATAGATATCCGACCTCCCCAACACCCCAACTCGCAACATACCCACTCCCCTATTTTTTTCACGCTTTTGTAAGTCTTCCACCCCCCCAGACAATGGCCAGCAGCTTTCTGGAAAACAACAGAATAATTGCACACAGGAAGGAGGAGAAAAAAGTGATAAAGGTGCCTTTCTCAAATTTGCATGGTCTCGGGAGTCTGTCTCTTTTTGATACGCCCATAGTCCCCTAAAGGCAAGTCAGTCTGATTGGTGGTCATCTTGGTAATGTTTTTGGCCAGCTGGTTTTATGTCGACACATTTAAGTGCTTCACTTTGAAGTTTCCTCAAACTGTCAAGATTGTTTTATTCAGTAACAAATTTGGATTTAACATTAAAATTACAATGATTTAGTTTCAGTGTTGCTCCCAATTGAATAGTGTAACATAACTGCTTTGCTTTACACAGAACAATCTAGAGTTTTCACAAGTAGTGGTGTAATTTCCCAAAATCTGCTCTACTAAAATGTCTCTCTTGAATCGTATTAGGGGGTCTGTTTCATTTTAGTGATTTGGTTTAAATAGATTATACATTAGAATTAATTTGTAAAAAAAAAAATTGATTCACATGAATCATCACTCAGTTTTGTTCATGTTTGTTTTAGTTGTCACTTACTTGCGCACTTAAAATGTTTGCACATAATGTTGCTTTAACAATTTTTTCCTATGGAGGCAACAACTATCATTTTCAAAAAAAACGTACACATTGAAATAGTGTTAATTTCGTTGGCGAAAAATTTTCGTCATAATTTTTGTGACGAACAAGTTTCTACCGACGAAAACTAAATAAAAAATAGGTGATGATGACGACGACTGTAATAAAAAATACGGACATTTTTGTTGACCAATTAAAAACGAAATGAGAATGTGACTGAGGGCCGTATTTCGGTAAATATTCAATCAGAATGAATCTTGGTGTGTGATGCATGATGCACACACACACACATTTGAAAAGTAACTGATCCACAGTAGATGCGGGGTGCGATTACATCATCTTCCATAGGGGCGTCTGTCTGTCTGATTAAACTATAACGACATGGCAACAGCTGAGAGAAAAACAAGATTCGTTATTTGTTTTATTTGTAGAAATAAATATATACAATACTTTTATTAAATCACACTTAAATTAAACCAAAGATATTTTAGTCATCTAAATCTAGAGTAGATTTAGTTGACTAAAATCGTATGAAATTCGACTAAAATTAAAATGATTCAGAAGACTAAAACATGACTAAAACTAAAATGAAATTTTCGTCAAAAGACTAAGACTAAAACTAAATCTGAATTAACGCTGTTGAAATAGAGCTGGGCGATTTGGCCTAAAATATAAATCTCTATTGAACATTTTAATTATGATTAATTTATGATTAGACTGTATCTGAAATCACCCTGACAATCACTAAAATGAGTGAATTAGAGCATTGGGTGTTGTGTATGCCATTTTATTTGTGCTTTGCTGGTTGATAAATCTCTCAGACGCAGTGGATTTTTTACTTTTCGGTCAGACCCTGCGATAGTTATTCAGGGAGATGTCTGTTTGTAATGAAACAAAGTATCGGCATTTCTGTCTTGAATATAAATGTAAACGTAACAATATAAAAGTAATTTATTTAGAAACTAACATCGATAGGATTCTACTGTGGATGCTTTCTTGTGGTCAGATGTGGAAATTCATTCAGTGCAAACCTTTATGTGTATTCTCTATCCATTGAGTGTACATTGGTTGTAAACTCGTTGTTGTGGTGCACGATTATTTTATTTGTAAAATTTTTTTGCCCTCAAAGTTCACTGATAAGTTTGTACAAAAAATATGCTCACATGTAATGTACTCAGAAAAGTATGCAACAGCATGAAGGCTGCGTCAGACCACACCCGTGAGTTTGGCGCAGAAATATAAAGTAGCCTTAATAGGGCACGGTCACGTGACTTCACATGCGGTTGGGAAAGTAATTGAAAAAAATTGACCTGGAAAAATTAGATCGATTATAGGTTCTGAATGTCGACTTCGATTACTTTTCGTTTAATTGGCCAGGCCTACTTTGAAACATGTTTTAAAAGTTTGCTTTTTCAGGCTTCCAAAAAATTTCCTACACTCTCAGAAAGTGAAAGTACGCGAGCTGTCACTGGGGTGGTACGATATCAAACGGTACACATTTGTACTTAAAGGGTCCAAATTGGTACCTCGAAGTATAAATTAGTACCTAAAAAATTTAAAAGGAACACTTTTGTACTTTGTAGGTACTAATATGTACCCTTGAAGTATTAATATGGACCTTTATTTTTGAAAAGGTACCTATCCAGTGACAACTCGTGTACCTTCATTTCTGAGAGTGTACATATATTTTTTTAGTATTTTGTTAATGCGCATGCAAGTCCGAGAGTTAAAAAATTGTTTGTTTCTTTCAACCAAAAGGTCTTTCACAGGATTTCCATTCTTCCTCTACAAAATGTCTCAGTATGATGCAGGTGTGTGCACCTGTTTAGCGCTAATGTGAAAATTGTACAGCTAACTGATTTGTCTTTATCCTATTTGCAGCAGATATGTTCGCATCAAATCTGATTCTTTTGCGTAGCTGCTGACGTGAAGGTGGGGTAAAACCCAGGAGTGCTGCATTGCTAAGAATATTCCTATGAGGAATTTCTCCAACTCATTTTTTTTACCATAAAAGGGCAGTAAAATGCTGACTATGGAAGAAGACAATGTCAAGGAGAAAAGGGTATTGGTATTTTGGATCCTCTTGACTGCTTGCCTTGGAAAGAGAGGGAGAGAGGGAGAGAGACAGAGGAAAGGAGAGAGAGAGAGAAAGAGAGAGAGAGAGTTATTCTTGTCACAAACCCTTTTGTCTGCATCTGCTGACTGCTTGCCCATAGCCAGCAGCATGCTTTAACTGTTTTGTCACCTCCTCGCCTCACACGGATCAGCTGTTGTTCTTTTGTTACGGCTATTGTGTAGGCTAAGCCTCTAAGGCCGCTCTGCTGTGCGGTAAACACAGCTGAATCGCACGGCAGACAATTCCACATCAATATTTCATATGCCCTCTTTAGGACTCCTGATTCAGTCAAGTTGAGAGGAAAAATACGTGGGCCACGGTTTAAATGGCCCACAGAGCCCCCGGAGAAAATTAATACTAATAAAGAAAACACTATGTGTGTCGGTGGCCGCCGTGTTTTGTGCAGGCTGTCACGCTGCGTTTCGCTTCTTGGCGGTAGATGATGTGAAAGTGTGAAAGCGTAAGTGATTACTCAATTACTTCCAGCAGTTCCAAGTTCCGATTTTCTTTGCTATACGTGGCGATACATTATATTAATACATTAATATCCATGGACAAAAGGGGGGTCACACTTTATTTTACATGTCCTTGTTTGACACGTTTTCATGTACTTACTATAGTGATAACAATATGACATGCAACTAACCCTGAATCTAATCCTTGTGCTAAACCTTTCAACATAATAAACTCAGTAGTTAAATGTTTGGGGTGACACGGTGGCACAGTGGGTAGCGCTGTCGCCTCACAGCAAGAAAGTCGCTGGTTTGAGTCCCAGCAGGGCCAGTTGACATTTCTGTGTGGAGTCTGCATGTTCTCTCCGTGTTCGCGTGGGTTTCCTCCTGGTGCTCCGGTTTCCCCCACAGTCCAAAGACATTTGGTATAGGTGAATAGAGTAAGCTAAATTGTCTGTAGTGTATGCATGTATGTCCTGGTCCTCCAGGTTGAGCGTTGGGCTAGCAACTCGGCTCTTAAAAACTAGATGTTACGAAACACCAATATGTTGCGGCTAAATGTCAACTGCGATATAAATGGCCCTGGGGGTAAGTACACTCTCAGAAATAAAGGTACAGGAGCTGTCACTGGGGCAGTACCTTTTTAAAAGGTACATATTTGTACCTAAAGGGTCCATAATGGTACTTCAAAGGTACTTTTTAGGTACATTTGGACACTGATATGCACCTTAGAGGTACCAATGTGGACCCTTTAGGTACAAATATGTATCTTTTGAAAAGGTACTGCCCCAGTGACAGCTCCTGTACCTTTATTTCTGAGAGTGTAGGTTAAATGTTTAGAGTAAAGAGTAAATCAATAAATAAATGCTTCTAAAATGCTACTTCCATAGTATAGCAACAAATTAAAGAGTTCAGATGGAAAAGCCTCTAAGTGCAATCTAAAATATTTCTCCTAAAATTAGCATTTTTCTAAGGATCCAGTGTGTAGGTTCATTTTCTTCACTTTTATGGCAAAGAATAGGACATTTTCATTGTCTTGAATGTCAAATAACTGAATATAATTGCGAATGTTTACATTATTTTAGTGTATATTTATGCAAAAAAGATCAGTTTTATTCAATTTTTTTTATTAATTTCTTTGATAATGCAATATAATTTACTCTAAACCTTTAAATTGGCCATTTACAAGAATTCTCATTAAAATAAACATATAAAATTGCTAGCTTAATATTTTTGCTTTAACCAGCCCAGAACTCCTGTTATTGTGACCTCAGTTTTTGCTTTTTTTTTTTTTTTTTAAGCACAAATAAAAATGTTTTTTTATTGCTAATAAAAATTATATCTCAATTTTATCAAGTAAACCTAATTTGTGTTTCAGTTTTTCACTTTCATGCTACATTAAAAAAAACTGTGTGATTTATTCACCACACTGCATGTGCACTTGGACCCTCTATACAAACTGCCCCCGAACCCACTCAGTTTTTTGCCTACTATAGTGATAACAATAAATTAAGCATAATTACATGCAACTAATCCTAAATCTAATCCTCATTCTAAAACTTTCAATAGTAAACTTGATACTTAAATGTTTAATTGCACTGTAAAATCTAACATAAATAAATACGGATAAAATGCTTCCTCCATAGTATAGTAACAAAGGAAAGAGTTCAGATGCAAAACGTCTAATCTGAAAGTTTTCTCCTAAAATGAGCATTTCTCTCCGGCTTCTGTGTGTAGATTCATTATCTTCACTTTTATGGCAAAGAATAGGATATTTACATTACCTTTAATGTGAAATAACTGAACGTAGAATGGAATTTTACAATATTTTAGTGTACAAAAATATATTTCTATCCAAAAAGACTTTTTAATTTAGTTTAGTTTAGTTAGTTTAGTTTAGTTAAGTTTAGTTTAGTTTAGTTTAGTTTAGTTTAGTTTAGTTTTAATTTAATTTAGTTTTTAATTTACAAATGAATTTCTTTGACAATGCTATATCATTTACCATAAGCCCTAAAATTGGAAATTTACTAGTGTTTTCATTCAAAAATATATATATAAATGACTAGCTTAATATTTCTAATATTTTTGTAACTCTTTCTATTCACTTTCATTGTGACTTTGTTATTGTGACCTCAGTTTTTGCTTTTTTTTAAAAAAGTACAATACATTTTTTTGTTACAGATAAAAAAGATTTCATGATTTTATCAAGTAAACCTAATGTGTGTTAAAAAAATCACTTTCATTTTTCACTTTCATGCTGCATAGAATATAATTAAATAAAATTGTGTATGATTACAAATCATGCTAGCTGGCCACCGGTTCCTGCCCCCCAGCTTGATCAGTTTTCTGGCAGCTCTGCATCCTCAGCGCTGCTGTTGCCAAGGATGAGAGGACACAGAGACCGTCTTATGAAAAGAGGGATATTATATCGCCCCTCCACCGAGAAACACAAGACAAGAGGTGAAAGAGGAGGGGGGAAAGACATGTAGAACAGTCATGATCAGCAGCCCCGGTACTTCAACCAGCATTCATTCACCCCACTGCGTGTGCACTTGGGCCCTCTATACAAACTGCCCCCGAATCCACTCTGTTTGTTGGGTAAATATTGATTGAGGAGAGACTTACCTCCTGATAACTGCCATACAAATCAAGGACTGCGTGGGGAGGGGAAGGAGGAGGGCTGTGGGAAATGTCACGGCTCCATCAAGACTTGTTCTGTGAAACGGTTTGTATCTCAAAAGGCCACAATGCGGAGGAACCGAAAGCATAGACGTGCTCGCTCTGTCCCAGCCAAGAGTTTCTTCTTGGGAGGAAAGTCCTGGTTTCCTCACCAGAGTTAATCATTAAAGGGGAAGAGTCTACTTTCCATTTCATTGCGGCCACTGTTTGATATCGCCTCTGGTGTATCTTGCTTGCTTGTATTTGCTCAGGCCAAGCCATTCAGACAGAGGTGATAAATTCATCTGCCAGTTGGTGAGATTTCTCAGAGATTGTCAAAGAGAAATTGTATCCCACAAACAAGTCAAAAATATTTGATTTCATTTTGCTTTTGTTTATTGTTATTATTATTATTATTATTATTATTATTATTATTATTATTAATTAATAATAATAATAATAATAATAATTATTATTATTATTATTATTATTATTATTATTATTATTATTATCAAACATTGCTGTATATCAGATTTTAATCTGAGAATAAATATGAGAGTTTAAATATGTTTAAAAGTTTCATTTTAGTTAAATTGAATTACTATAGTGTTTTTTAAAATAGTTTGGCTGTTTTTATTTTTATATTTATATTTATTATTATTATTATATGTTTATTATTATTATTATAGGTTTATTGTTGTTGTTGTTGTTGTTATTATTATTATCTGTTTATTATTATTATAGGTTTGTTGTTGTTGTTGTTATTATTATTATTATTATTATTATTATTATTATTATTATTATTGTTAGCAAACATTGCTGTATATCAGATTTTCATCTGAGAAGTGAGTTTAAATATGTTTAAAAGTTTTATTTTGGTTAAATTGAATTACTATAGTGTTTTTTAAATAGTTTGGCTGTTTTTATTCTTTTTTTATTGAACATTTTGATTTAACAAAGCCCGAGATCCACCCAATAAAATATGTATAATAAAACTAAAGCTAAACTAAAAAAATAAATAAATAAAAAAAACATTAATATTGTAATAGGTCCAAAATTAGAATAGAAAATTTTGTATATTTATATTGATTATTATTATGATTATTATTAATATGATTATTATTATTATTATCATAAAACATTTCTGTATATCAGATTTTAATCTGAGTAGAGAGTTTAAATATGTTTAAAAGTTTTATTTTAGTTAAATTGAACAAATGTTAGTATGTTTTATTAGTTTGGCTGTTTTTATTTTCTATATTTATATTGGTTATTATTAAATAATTTTTGCTATTCTATGTCTTTGTTGTGTTTTTGTTTTTATTACTTTTGTGTTATGACAGTTTTACTTTAACTTTTTAATTATTTTAGTTTTAATACTCTTAATTATTTTGAAAATAAATGAAAATAAAAGGGTTTACATTTACAAATTAAATATTTTAGACATTTTTTCTGAAGTGGTGGACAGTAACTAAGTAGCTTTACTGCTGTACTATTATACATATTGTTAATGTGGTTTAATATATTTTTTACTTGATTTATCATGGATTATCAGTGTGGTTATATTGACTGTTTTAGTAGTTCAAATTTCTTTCAAAATAAACATTCAGAAATACTTTTATTACTAAAGTTAATATTAAAAAGGAGGACTTTAAACCCCTACCGGAGTATTTTATTAGCATATCTGTACTTTTACTTGAGTGTTTAATTTGTGTACTTCGACCACCACAATTCTTTTTTTATTGTGTTTTGATTTCAAGTATACAAGTAAAACATTATCAGCAAAATAGAAACCTTTTAAAATATATATAACATCTAAATGCCGGAGACTTATCCAGGAGATTTGATGTTTTTTTTTCTAGGAGATAATGGATTGACAGAGAGCAAACAAGTCTCAAGGCCAGGGGGCTGAAAGCCTAAGAGTCCACCCACTCCCTCCCAGTTTCTCTCTCTATCACTGCTTGTCCGGGAGCTTGACTGAACTTCAAAAGAACAACATCCCACCGAACGAGAAACGTTACACTGAATGCTGGACATTCGGCTCCAGCTAATCAATAGTACATAGAAAGCAAAACCTTGCAGTTTGATAAACTCTTGGCTGGAGTGTCAATCAGGCAAACAGATTGCATGTTTCCCTCTCTGATAAAGATTCTTTCAAAACCCAGTGTGATGCAACTGAGCTCCACAAACTGTCCCGGCAACCTTGAAGCAGGCTTAGGTTCTCACTGCAAGTGCTGGACAAACATACGCATGCTGCTGCTGCTTCTGCATTGGCCTTGATGAAAACTATTTTTCATACTTAAGAAAACTTTGAGCAAGCACCATATGCCCATTTCTCAAGGCACGCTGGCAGTGTGTGCGTGAGTGGATATATTTGCGCTCACCTTTAAATAAGGTCATTCGCTGGGTTGTGTTTTCTTTCACAGAAGACGAAACAAGCATTATAAAAGCAGCAGTTCAGCCGAAAAAAAAGGACATTGCCGATTTTAACCTCTTTACCAAAAAATGTTAGCTGATAAGAAAAGTATTGTGTTTTTTTTCAGCGTAAAGGCCCTGATATTCTCGACTGACAAGATCATCATTTTGAACAGATTCAGAACAAAACAAAGTTGCCAATGTGAAAAGTTTGGTCTGTTTGGTAAACACATTTTAAAACATCTTTTAATCCTTGCCGATAATGCAACTGATATATGTGTGGCTCCATAACTCTGCATTCTATAGCATGGAAAGTTTCTTCAGGTTTTATTCTTTAGATCAGACATTTGTGTATAAAAACAAACACTGAAGAACTGCTTAATAATTGAAATTGAGGTGTAATTCTAATGCGCTGTATGTACAGATAGTTTTTTCTGAAAGATTTACGTGACTATTTTTAACTTCATAAGGTTTTTTTTACAGGGTCGATGTTGTGAAATAAAATCAATTAAATAGACTTGAGCATCCATTTGGTTTTTTTAAGCGTAAAAAGAGACGAAAAACCATTTACACGCAGGCATTGTTATTAGCAGCATGCTAACGCAGAAACTCCATTAAAATACTGGGGTAAAATTAATTCCCATATTTTATATTATTTAATGCAGTGCTTCTTGTTTGGTTTGATTACCACTTTATATCGTATCTCAGCCAGGCAGTGCTGATTTGTTTTTTTTTAAAGAAATCAGATCTTAAACGCTGCGATTTTGTATGGGATAACAATTCACCGGAAGCCATGGGGCTATCTGACTGAAATTAAAAGTCTGTGTGCATATACCCCATTCAAATCAACTCTGATACTTTAAAAGTTTAACGGTATAGTTCACAGAAAATTCTAAACTCTCGTCATTTACTAACCCTTCATTTGTTCAAAACCTATTTCAGTTTCTCTTATTTTGAAATATGCTGGTTGCTGGGACCCATTGACTTCTGTAGTATTTTTTTTCCTACTATAGAAGTCGATTGGTGGCAGTACAATCACCACAAACTAATGGTCAGCTTTGTTGTTGTTGTTTTTAAACCCTAAATGATTGGTTCCAAATGATCGGTTTCTCACTCCGAGCATATGCAGGGTTTAATATTGATTCAGGCCATAAAATCTGAATAATTTGTTTTGAAATTTGACTTTATAGCTACGTTTCAATCCACCTATTTTTATGCACATAAAAAATTGGTTGATGGAAATGCCAAGATTACCATAAATCTTGAAAATGAGCATAACTGAGTATGATAAACTTTTTATTCGATAAGAAAAGATGCGCATAAACTACAACGGAAACACTTTTACCAAACAAATTCCAGTATGCACATTAAAAAAAGTCTTGTGATTTTGTTATAAGAGATCATGTGATTTATAAAAATCTGTGTCAATGGATAAACCAGCCGACTGAGCACATTGTAAAACATCTTAAATGTATTTTGCATCTCATGCCTTCAAACGCCACCACATGCTCACTTAGTGTCGTCATCGTCTTCTGAGACGCAAGTCATTTATTAAATAAAGAAAAGATTGACACAACTTCTCCTACCGCAGCAAATTCCGTTTTTACTGTTGATATTTGGCACCAGTTAATTAGAAAGTGACAATTTTGTTCTCCTTGACTCGTTGGATGGAAACGCTGCTTTATTCGCACGTCTATTATGCGATATTCCAGTTTTGCGCATAAATTTAATTCGCATTTTTGGATGGAAACATAGCTTGTGATTATCGATGACATTTGGACTTAGTGTAAAAACTGTATTTACCACTTTTATGATACTTTATTGGTGGTTCTGCTTTCTTTTTTGAAGCTTGACTTCAATGTCAGCGAAGAAAGAATCTAACAAAAAATGAATCGCTTTGTGTTTTATGGCTAAACAACTTCTCTGTAAACGAGTATGAGCAATAATGAGTTTTAATCTTTGCTTGAACTACTTCTTTAATAAAGAGTGTTTGTTATGCATATGCATCTGATTCGCCGCATGAGCGCGATGTCCTTTCACCCTTCTATATCGTTGCATTTACCAAAGCAAACAAAGCCACGATGACATGTGCACTTCAAATTCAGGGCCAGTGGGTCTCTGACCTAGAGGAGGGTCTGGGCTCAAACCTGCTTGGGCTAAAGGTTATGAAGTCATTTGTCTCAAATTGCAGTTGAACCCCATGAAAGAAGAGAGTGTTTGAGGGAGGGAAAGAGAGAAAGAGGGACATCTGGAGGAGAAGGAGGGGGGAGAGGGAGGACAGAATGGCCTAAGGACTGGAGCAGGCATGGGGAGGAGAAAAAGGCAGCTTGGAGTTGGGTCTTTCTTGTCTGGCTGAAGAAAGGATCTGGCACCGAGACTAATGAAGAGAAGAGGGAGGGAGACAGAGACGGGGCGGTTGGGTGGGAGATGTGCCAGGGCTTGGAGAAAGCCGTGCACGAGAGCTACAGATGTGCTTGAACCCCCTGGAGCAAAATAATGACATAATCACCAGTGGTGTCACTGAGCAGACTGCACACAAGGTGACATGGGAGAACGTGCAAGGAGTCTGGGAGGAGAAAGAAATAATAAAAAGGAGGCCCATCCAGCGTGCGCAAGAACTTTCCATCAAAAGCTATTTGTAGGGAGCTATAAAGCCTGGCAGGTGTTTCTCAGTTTGTGCCACTCCAGCAACTTATCTTTAGGAGGAAGGAGTTCCAGCGAGCTCGCAGGCCCTTTAGAAACTACTTAATGCTCTGTTTATGTTCTGTCACAGGTCCCTTCATGACAACTGAATTCCAGCCCATGGCAGCCAGCACTTAAGGCTGAGAGGCAATTAAAGGAAGTGGATATTCAGCGTCACAATGTCACACTTTAGGGCAGGAAGCATGTGATGCGTGTTGGTGGGACACGGTCAAGTTCATTCTGCAATCTTAGGCTGGAAAAACAGGTTAGCTTGTATATTCAGATACCTTGAAGCTCGTTCCTTGATCAGTGTTCTGCCTGGTTTTCCAGTGCATTTCTGATCATCCTTAAACAAAACTGACTAGTTTACAGAGAATATGTATTGAATTAAACTTAATTTGTTGCTCGTCTTATGCAGACTGATATTAGAATTGTGGCCATTAGCAGTAACCTGTTAAGATTTTCATACAGTAATGGAATGCTATTAAAATGAGGATGTTTGTCTATCAAAACAACAACTCAATGGATGAACTCAATTTAATTGAGGGCAGGATTTCCATCCAATAAATTTGTTTAGCACCAACTAAAATAAAATATTTAGCACCAACAGAATGCAATTGAGTTGATCCAACATGATTTTATCAAGTAAAAGTTTAAATACATTTGTATTTTTATTTAACTTAAACTCAAAGGTCTGATAATATCATGCATGTCTATTATGTGTTGACCATTTCGAAGTCTCTTAAGATGCGTCCCAAATCGCATACTTTTGCACTATTCTGCGTCATTTTGTAGTATAAATAGTGTAAGTAAGTAAGTGCATACACACTGAAAAATAATAAGTGCACTTTAAATATCCGAATGATGCACTTATTCAACCGGTAATATGAAGTGTGGAATGATGGACACTTTGCTCATGTTGCGGAAGTGGTGGAGGTATCAAGTTCATGTTGGATTACTTTATTTATTTTGCATTGTGATAGCAAAACTCTCCAACGAGAGTTATTATACCGCCTCCCGATGGTGAATGCATTTATACTCATAACAGGTATTATTTGGTACTTAGTCATTTATTTCAGTAATTTTGCAACCGTCAAGCGTCATTAGGGACACGGTTTGAATTTCCGCTTAGTAAAAAAACATTAGTGTTTCATTTGGGACGACACTACATTCAAATACTATGCTGTTAAGTGTGTAAGTCCAGAAGTACATAGTGCATAGTGTATAATGCGGCATTTGGGCTGCAGCTTTAGTTTTATTTGAAGTTATTAACAAAAAGAGCCATTTTTAAGTATCTTTCACGAGTTACATATACAGTTGATTGAGACTGATCTCAGAACTCATTTTAGGACGGTTAAATAAACAAACTGCATTTTTGCTTATTAAGCTCAACACAGAAATCATGGGTGCTTTTGCAAGGTGGTAATCTCCAAACTCAAAGCATTACTTCTAAATCTTTCAACTAAATTGAAGATTAGACTCAAACAAGTCTTTCTATTAACTTTAAACACTTAATGTCAACTTTAAAGGCTTTAATGTCAACATTTACCTCAACATTTACCTCTCTTAATTAAATCCCAAGCATGCTGAGAACTACAAATCCCCTAACCAGGTAGTTGGACCAACACAAATGCTTCAGGTTGTCTCAACACAAAATGCTTAAGTTAACTTGATAGTTTACAAATATAAGTGGACTAAAAATAAAACAAATAAATTGGCCAAAGAAATTACAAGAATTGCGTTGTTTCAGCTCATTTTAAACATGTAGTTCGAACAAGCCGCAGTAGTCATGTTTTTGAGTGTAAATATAATCTAAATCAACTAACATTTGTAAACGTTTAACATTATAAATAGTGAAGCGTAGATAATATTTTATGGTGCTGTTTTTATTAAAACTATATTTTAACTATGTGTTAATTTAAATCACCAAATTAGACTAAAATCTCTACTATGAGGCAGTAAATAAGCTATTCCTACTTTTAACTATGAATCTAACAAGCTTCATTTAATTAAAAATTAATTTATTATGTTTTGAGACTTTTTTTTTAGAAAATAAGACAAAAAACTCTAAAAATAATTCTGTTCTGTACAAAATATTCTTGAATAAAATGCAGTCAGTATGTTGTAATGTGGTTAAATGAAGCACTGGTATTAGCTTTATAGTGTGAGGGGAAGGATCAAACTTGAACAGGGTGTACTACATCTATGATTTATTCTGTACCGTATGTGCGAGTGTGAGTGTGTGTTTAGTAGCTTTCTTTGGCTGCTGCTGAAGACTGCAGGGCTTGGTCCCTCTGTGCAACTTAGTGACCATTAATAAGTCATTTTGTCTTGGAAAAAAAAAGAAAGCAAAAACATCGCCTGAAAGCATCACACACTCTTATCTAATTTCTGTCTCTGTTTCTCTGAGTAATATACAATATAGAGTGCCTACAGCAGTTTGGCTTTAAGTCCCTCTAAACTGCCATTGCCAGACAGTTAGACTGAAACACTCTTTGTGTTTGTTAAGTGAAGCAGTCTAAAGTAGGTGTGCTTTCGTTGAATTAGTAAATTACATCTCCTTGTTGATGTTGCTATTTGCGCTATTAATGAACAGAAGATAAGTCTTTAATGCAGATTTGATGGCAGCGATTACGATGTCCCTTGGTAAGTACAGTCAAGGCCGTTGAATGTAATGTGCTGTACTGTAGCGTTCTCCAGGTCACCTCCACTAATGATTAACCAAAACGCTGAGGAAGTTCAGTTCCCACAAGAGTCGCATGAGAAGAAATCACACAGCCCCTGTGAGCTCATCAACGGAGATATGGGAACGGATATTCCCTTAAATGGCAGGTGAAAGAAACAAACTACTTCTGTCCTACCTGACTGTGGTGAAACTGGCAGGCTATTTTTAAAATATTGTCTAAAGTGCATCCAATAAAGACGTAAAGAGTGTGAGGCTTATTCTATCAGCGACCGCAATGGGAACAGAACCTAAGTGTCGTCCTATAACTAGATTACTGGATCTCCTCTGACGTGAAGCATGGTAATAACAAAGCTAATATGATGGGAGTTTGTTTTCATAGAGCTCTATTACGTTCAGCTAGGGATGGTACCGTGTGACAGGGAGCTGTGAAGAGAAAAGAGGAAACGCTTAATAGTCTTCTATCCATCATCTTCCCAATGATGAAATGATTCAGGACTGAGTAGCAGCGTACCGCTTAACCAACTGTATTTCACGTTAAATCATTGGCATCTGTTTGAAATTGGTCTCTTATTCCTTTTTATTTGCGAAAAGATTGCGCGCTGCCACATTGCAGAGCTGTTTCTTTCCTGTCGTTGTAAGTGTCAGTCCATCAGACAGTATGATCTAATTAGAGAGAGGAAGATGATTGTGACCCAAGAGCCCTTGAAGACAATAGTCTGCATCATCTGACCACAGTGACTCTTGATATCACATGACGAGCTAAGGGTTCACCACAGAACACTTATTGTGAGGGGTGCCATCCCAGCTGCATGTGCGCTTTTCACACAATAGGGCACCAAGTCCGACTTGACTTGTCTTCAGTTTCATTTGAGCGGATTTTCTTTTGCTGCATAGTGGATGCAGGTTTGAATTTTCAGAGAGTGAACTAAGATCTTTTGCTGGACATGATGTTCTCTGCTAACGATAAACTGAAGTGTTGAATTATTAACTGAAGTGTTATTAATTTAATTAAAATGTCATGAGCATGCGAGAGCAACAGAAACAACTGTAAGTAAGCGATTCATTGGCTGATTTCTGCTAAATTTGCTTTCACACTTGGTCCGAATGCCTGGTCCGAACCCAAGTTCGATAGTCCTTAGCTGGTTTGTGTTCACATTGTCTTTTTTTCTTCTAAACCCTGATACACTTGCGTCATCAAGCTGTTGTTTTGTGTACAACTGTTGCTAGGTGACGGCCATGAAAGTAAAGCGCTAAAATGGGGACATCCACATATCACGGTCATTCTGCTTTACTGAATCTTTTGGTTTTGCTATCAAAACCAAAATGAAGAACGTGATCTGCATCTATCTGCTGAAATTTTTTTTTAATAACGTTCAGAACAGCGATGTCTGCAAAAGTCGTTTTTTGAGGAGACAAGCAGACATTATCACTGTTTGCACTGGGTCAGTCCAGTTTGTTGTACAGTTCACTTCCGTTATTTGGTACGATTGCATTCATATCAGAAGTGAACGGTACCAGAGTTTGCACGAATCGTACCCCAGACCACCTCTTTCAGGTGGACTTGGGTACGATTCATGGGTGTGCATCAGAGTTCAGAGGACAACGTTCACACTAGCTAAACATACCGTACTCTAACATCAAACAAACCTGGGTGCTGACCAAAAGTGCTAGTGTGAAAGCACCCTTAAGAAGTACACTTTCTTTGTTTAAACATCCCAACCTGCCTAACAACAGCAACATTGGCTAAGCCAATAGCATGAATTGGGGAGGGCCAGATGGTGGAATGTTCAAGATTACCAAAAATTGTATAATGTCTTGTGTAAGTAAAATTAAATAGTTTACTTAAAATTTTGTAATGTAATAGCAATTAATTTTAACTCTTGGTAGTAGTCTGCTGTGGAGCTTGTCATTGTGTGGGAGCACATAGTGGCCGCATAGCTGCAAGCACCCTTGAAAAAGCTAAAATGACAAATGGGACTCCCTACAGTCTTGTGGACTTAATGAAGAGGTGCATGTGGCTGCAATTGTAAGGGGCCATTCACACAGAATGCACTTTTCCATTCTAATGTGCTACTTTTCCATTTTTTCAATCTAAGCACGTGCTTAGTAGACATGCATGATTGTTACGTTTGTGCCTCGTTTTTAAGATGGAATGTCTAATTGAAACAATTTCAACATTTACACATATCGCCGCTTCATCAAAAGCAATGGGCCAATCAGAAGAACTTGGTGCAAGCATTGCAAGCTTCTGTTTACAGTAGCAAGTGTTTTCATGACAACTGTTTTATTTGATGTTAAGCTTATTTTTTGTGTGAATGGCCTTTAAAGAAGTGTGTCATCCTCTTGTGGCCTCCCAGGATATTTTGTGCACTTCAGAATAATGACAAAAATAGCGAGTCTTATGGGCACCTTTTGCCAAAACTTTCTATGGCATGCTTCTATCACATATTGGTTTTTACTTCTATATGCTAGTGAAGTGTGTTATTTTGTTATTTTGTTCATTACTGTCATGTAGAAAGTATACACCAGACCCTAGAAGGCAAATCAGATGCTAAGGGGTTAACATGCAACTTAAATGACTGTAAGATTAAGCTAAAGCATCCCTAATGTATTCTTTAAGCGTCCACTGTTATCTCGTAGCACCGTCCGCAGCTTTGAGTGGCGTTATAATGGGAGCGTGAGGTGAGCTGGCAGACCACACCGCAGGTCAGTGTGAGGTCAGAGAGGAAGAAGTGAAACCAGAGCCTGATCCTAAGATGTTCTAGTGTAGCGTGGCACAAGCTAGCAGCTCAAAGATAAACAACAGTAAACTAGCCCTCTGTGGGGGAGCTGTGTGTGGACTTGGGAGGCCAGGACCTCCTGGCAGTCACGATGGCAGCTCTCTACGCTCTTATTGATAACCTTCTTTTCTCATGAGGCAGGGGAGATAATACACTCCTGGAACAAGGGTAAAGGGAGATGAATGTTAGACAATAGACGGTCGCAGTAAAGGGACCATCCGCGCAGTCTTTGAACTTTTCCCTGTCTCCAAAGGACAATTAATAATGAAGGCCTTTGGGGTAGGTCACACCAGACATGGACAAGAGGAGACGAGAGAAGAAACAAAAGGGAAGAGAAACCTGGAGAAGAGGGGGACGTGTTGGATAATTGATCTTTTTTTGAGAGGCTGTGTTGCTGGGTGTCTTTGCATCATTTACATTATTTTAAATGTGAAAGTGCGTAATTCTTCATAGAATGTTCCACCCTAATATGATCTTATAAGTAAACCTTTGTGAATATACGATAATGTATATAAGTAAGTACATAGATTTTCCCTAAAAGTATAAAACTGCAGTATGTTTTGTACAGCCCAACAACAGCAACACTGGCTCAACCAATTGCACATAAGATGGGTGGGGCTATCTTTTTGACCGGCCAATAGTAGATGAAGGGAGAGTTTGTTAATTAAAGTCATTAATTTTGCAGTTCCGTTTGTTGACGCTAGCGGCGCAGAAATTACACACTTCACCTTTAAGTATTCCCTCAACTCTAACGGTATCTTTTTAACCTTGGAATTTTGCCACACAAACAAAACTAATTTGTGAGTAGGAAACAAACAAAGTCTCAAAGTTGCATTCACCTAATATGAGAACAGCCACCGACACCTGATAGCCAAAAGATACCAAGACTAGAACTCTCGAAGTCAAAGGAGGTCTGTGTGAGTGTGCTGTGGGTATATGGCCACCAACACTTTTTCAGAAAGGCTCAGAGATCACAGAGACCAAAGAAAAAGAGCGAGAGACTAAGCCTCCTCTATGCTTTCCTCAGCCGGTTCATGGGAGGAGGGTACAAGGACTGAAGACAAGGCGGGTCTGGGGCAAGTTGGGGGGAGGACACTCAGGGGGTTTTGACAGAAGAGCCTTGAACTATTTTGTGGCCGAAAGATGAGACCTTCCCAGAGCTGTCATAAAAATGTCTCCTTATCCCAGTGGAGCCCGTGGACCCCACCCCTCTTAGAACTCTTCAATGGTGCCTGTGATGTGATACAGTAAGTGTGAAGACGGCTCCTGAGAACCAGATGCCACAATTGCAGGGCCAGGAAACGCCACTTTGGCTAACAATGCGTAACTGTGCTGCAAGATTTAACAGGTGTTCAGTTTTTTTTTGTACGATTAAATGCTCTGTTAATGTTTTGAGAGACTTCAGTTTTTTCACACTCCTGTTTTTCCAACCATTAGGTAGAATGGAGGAAGTAAACAATGAACCTTTAAAAAACTGAATGTCAAAAATTTAAATGCAAATGTTGAGTGTATATTTCAAGAGTTCACACTTAGATAATGCTTGACGATGTTAGCAGGTTTGGCATGCTGTCCCAAGAGAGAACCCTAAGCTCAGAGATAGATGAGCCCAAGGCTCCCACCTGGTCAATGAGCATTAAGAGGGATACGAGATCAGTTAGGTCTCGAGAGCTCCCCCGATTCATTTGACCAATACCTTGATTAATAAGATGGCTCTATAGGAATAGACTGCCAACCACACCAGTGCATACACATTAAGTGCTTGTGACTGTTACTATTATTTAATTCACTTGTGTCACATGTCTTTGGACTGTGGGAGGAAACTGGAGTACCCGGGGGAAAGCTACGTGAACACGGGGAGATCATGTAAACAGAATTATCAACTGGCTCACCTAAGAGTTGACCAGCAACCTTCTTGCTGTGAGGCAGCGGTGCTAGCCACTGAGCCACTGTGTTGACTGATCCAAGCATTGAGGAGGAAGGAGAAGGGAATGAAGGGAGGAAAAAGGCTAGATATTTGTGTTTACTTTGGAATAATCTGATTGGCTGGCTAATGATTACCGATTGGGACCCGCTGCGGTCAATCATATCACGTGCTCCTCTCGAAATTAGTTTGTGAAACCTCTACTAACAAGTGTACATGTTAGTATCTCAAAAGTACAAAAGTGTTTCTTTTGAAAAGGTTCCACACCAGTAATCCCAAGGTGCTTTTGTGCCTTTATTACTATGAGTGTGACTGCAAATTTAGAACACTAGTCATTAATTTTGTATCCTATAAATGAACTCTAGGTGCTGAAAAAGAGTTGCAGGACTATCCTTCAAAAACGCCTCTCCTTGGTTCCATGGAAAAAATAACAGTATACAGTTTTCAGAAGGTCACGGAGAGAGCAAACAATGACCAAATTTTCATGTTTAAGTGAACTCCCTGTTTATTAAAATATCATTCTAATGTGTTCATTTAGCTATGCTGGATAAACAAATGATGTTCCCAGACAACAGTTAAGCAGCCTGTTAGGCTTGATCATATCTGGTTTGTACACAGAAAACCCCTTCAGCTAAGAGATAACACTTGCCACATTGCTGGCGGCTCTGTTGGTAGAGAAGACGAAAAAGGGGGTATTCTCTCTCTCTTTTTTTTTTGGAGGGGGGAGCCTTTCAGGGTTCGGACATCATAAGCTGTGTCTATGCAAATGTCCTTGATTGTGTTCATTTGTGCCATTGTCCAGCTAAGACAAACAGAGCAGTAATTAAGAGAGAAATGATGGCGTATCGAGACAGCACGATGGAGGAGGAGCCGAATGAAGGATAAACAACTTGAAAGAAAACAGCAAGCTTGGTGAGCACAACACAAGTGCATTGAAGGCAATTAATGAAGCTCCTTTAATTACGGCCTTTGCTCATTCCACCATGAGGAATGTGACAATTATGTCATTAAAAAGTTTGTAATGGGAAAGTGAGGGGTGAGTACATTCGAAGAGGATGAAAGACACAAGGCAGCGAAAGGAAGTGCAATGAAAGAGAGGGAGAGAGAAATGACAGGGCCCAACTACAAAAAAGCAAGTCTCAAAGGAGGAGGAAGCACATTACTGGTGCACATTGACAGACTAGATTAACATCAAACGATCAGCACAACAGAGGGTATATTCATTCAGGAGGAGCTAGCAAGGTGGAACTTTGATGATGCTAAATTTGGCAGAAAGAGCGACTTGCTGAATCGGCGAGGGTTCCAGTTTCATGCCTCGCAGTCTGACAGGTGGAGAAGAGAAAATTTAGTACAAAAAAGCCTCAGCATGAAGTGTCCCTTTGCACCGCCAAAGGTTGTGTGACCTCGCTCTGCAGCACGGACTTGCTGGGCGATATCGTCGCACGCTAGACGCCAGCCCGTAGGAAAAAAGGAACAGACTAGGGTGGCCAAATTTGCATTAAAGATCGAGTGTTCCTCGCATGGAAAATGAGCATTTGGGAAAGTCTTTCAGGCGGTCCTGCTTGTACACCTGTGCAGCCTTTGTGGCTCTTGATATGCAAAACAATCTCTCCCTCGGTTCGACTTCTCTACCAACAACAGTCTTATTCATGGTGCCCTGCACTTTCTTCCACAGCCATGCAAATCTTGCATTTATATATGAAAATAGGGATCATGTCCCTAAATATCTTCCTGGTCGCCAAAGGTGTGGCGTGCCGCGTACCTGCAATCACAATAAACCTTGGCTTTGACCTGATCTAAATGAAATGAAAGGGAGGGGAGGGGGACAGGGAGATTTTTGCTAATAGTCAGCTAAATGATGATGATGTTGTAAGGATAGTGTTTGAATGACCAGAGTCCCAGTGGGCAGATATTGATAGTGAGCTGAGCGGTAAATGTGAGCTCTGCAAATTGTATTTGACAAGGACACTTGGGCCTGAAGCATCGCTCCCTGTTTGCCTCATCAAACAGACAGATGCATGACTGTGTTTCAGCCAAAAAAAAAAAAGAATCTTGTTCACTTTACCCCAGGAGTATGGCAAGAGAGGGGGGTGAGGCTTATGGGATGAACAGCTTGCCATTCATTGTCTAATCATATAAAGAGATCATTTAGCTGTATTTATTTTAAAGCTTTGAACGCCGTAATAACTTCTGCATTGCTGTGTGAAGACCACCTTATAATTCAATGTGCTTTGATAAATAGGTAAATGCAGTCGCTCAGTAGAGTGAAACACAGAATGGACGAGGACCCACCTCAAAATCGTTGGCCTTGTTGTAGTGCATGTTGAGAGCGCGGAAAAGCTCGCAGTCTCGGCTCACGCTCAGCTCTTCTGACCCTGTCACGCCATCGTTGATGGCCTGCCGGGCGAATTTCTCCATCTGGATGTAGTAGAACTCGCGGAAGTTGCTGAACCACTTGATCAGCTGGGATGTGATGCAGCGGTTGAACTTTGAGAGAGAAGGGAACAAGAGACACTTTTTACATTTTGTTGATGTGGGTTCAACATAAAAGTGTTGATATTTAGAGAGCCTTTTGGTACATTTGAAGATTTTCGTTAAGACTTTATTTGGATGGTCCATTTGAGTATTGGTAGACTGTCTGCCTATTATCGGTTAATACTGTTCCTTCAACAGACTGACTATAAGAAACTTTGCAAATACATGTCAACTTAGACCAACCATAATCTTAACCCCAACCCTAACCCCAACCTGACAGTCTACTTATAATTTAATGAGAATTAGTTGGCATGTAGTTGTAACGTAACTTAATTAAACAAACGGACCATCAAAATAAAGTGTGACCAAATTTGCTTATCATTTGCTATATTTGAAGGCTTTTATAATTGTTGATGTCATACGCTTTTACCTGGCCCTAAAAGACAATATTTAGGAGTCTTACTGGCTTTCCAGATCCTTCCAGACTGTTAAAACACACACACTTTAGTCTGTTTTACTGAAAACTAAAAAAAAAAATCAGGTATTACTAACCTCTAATCTGGTTAGCCAGTGAGACCCCTAAATGTCAGGACAACAGATAAGACATTTGTTTCTACAAGCGTGTTTACTTCACATTGTCCTTGAGGATGATGGGTAAGCAAACAAACCCGTAGCTGAGACAGATTGGTCAGGGGGGTGTTTTTCTTTCTTTCTTTTTTTTTTCCTCCACCAAGGCTTACACGGTCGGCACTGATACCGTATTTGCTGTTGTGTGCAAATGCAAACAGTTCAGGGTTGAGTAGATGAAATTATAATTGTGTCAATAGCCTGTAATGCAGCGACGGCAAATTTACATATCAAGTAGCTGACTTAATTCTGATACGCCTCAGGGTTTATTCCCTTCTTTTCCCACATTAATAATCGAGCGAAGTAAGCGATCAAGTGAAATTGAGTGAAGGAATCGGAAATAAACACACCTTGCAACAAGTACAGCTCTACACTGTAAAACCCAACAGTCAACTTTATCAAATTAAATGAGTGTAGTTAACTTAAAATGTACTGAAAGTTAATTCTACTCATTTGAAAAGAGTTTTGAACTCAGTATTGAAGGTAATGAGTTAATTAAATACCTCATTACTTCAACTTAAATGGGCTAAGTTCACAGTACTCATATAGATTAGTTTTTTTTAACTCAAATAGTTTGTTGCAATCGGTTTCCTCAAACGGTTTGAGTTGCCTTAACTTATTAGCTTTTACAGTACTCAGTTGGTTTGAGTTCTTTTCATTTATTGAGTTTTACTGTGCTCAAATTGCTTCGTTTACTCAATTGGATTAAGTTCTCAGTACTTATTAGGATTAGTTTTTCAACTTTAAATGGTTTGTTGCAATTGGTTTCCTCAAATGGTTTGAGTTACCTTAACTTTTTGAGTTTTACAGTGTGGTTAAACAGCTCAGAGCTGCTGTGTGGGAGCTATATTTGGAGAGCCTGATCCTAGATCAGTAAATACACAGTACTCCATTTGCCCTGTGTACTTGCCCCATGACCTCAGCAAATGACCTGTGCAACGGCCTTTCTGTGTGTGTGTGCGAAAGCTATGGCTGCCAAGAGTGTGAATGTACAGGACAGCTGAGTTGAATGTAGCCAAGTTAAAAGCTATAAATCCGGCGGGCTTTCTGTTGGCTGCTCTGACATGCAGCCTCCTGCCTTTTGTCATTACGGGTGTTCATCAAGCCTTCATTGCCTTTGCCTCCCCTCAAAGAGCATTAATCAAAAATCAACAGTGAGCACTTATCTATCTGTGGCCATGAGAACATGCAGGCCTCTGTTTAGATGACAGCTGAGGAGAGCGAGAGATCGAGCATGAGGAGAGAAGAAAAAAAAAAAGAGGAAGGACAAGGAACAAAGAGGGGGGAGGAGGACGAGTGTGTTTTCTGAGGGTAGATGTAATTACCGTGTAGAAACTTGTCTCCATGCTTGCAAATTTAAGATAATGACGTGAATGAGAATTCATAGCGGGGAATCCGAGTCGTTAGAAAGAGTCAGAAGCCACGATGGGCTGATAGGGTTCCCCCAAAAGGCCAGCCGAGAGCATAATTACCGCCAGGGTTCTTCTCCCATAATTCAGCAGAAAATGATTAAGTCGTCATCCCGAGGCATCAGTCTGCAGAAGTTCAAACATGTACTTAACCTATCCAGGAATTATACATTTGGCCTGTGTGTCGCCTCTGCCTTCTTTCAGCGAGAAACAGGGGGTTTGAAAAGAAGAGGGGAAAAAAAAGACCAACCAAAGAAGCAAGGCTATCTGATCTCTCGCCTGCCCCCGTTTCAATAGATGTTAAACCTATTAGGATCTACTGAACTCGAGGGGCTTCTCCTTTTTTTCGGCTTTATCTGCAGAGCGAAATGCACTGTCCAAATTTCCAGACACTGAGATAAGGACCCCCGGCCCCCGTGACGACTTACTCCAGCGCCCCCTCGCCACCCCCTTAATTCTTTTAGAATAAGAAACAAAACATTACAAAATGATAGCAGACTGCTCACTGGGGGAATGAAAATTGCTTTGACATGGAGATTAGGCTCTTCTATTGTCATAAGACATTGTCTCATATGAGTGGGGCTTGCAGAAGAGACGGATAAAAGGCGAGAAAGGGGGGAATTTTTTTTCTAGAATGGCTAGTGGATGACATAATGGAGAGCGCAGAAAAGTAAGTCCGCATGACATCGTTTGGCAGCGCTGTATAAAGGGAGATTTAAAAAGCATTGTTGCCGAATAGAAATACCAGAGATTCGGGGGACAATGGAGCCGCGTTGCTGGAACGTGACAACTCAGCAATTAAGGATCATGTCATCTGCTTGTCAAACAAAAATAACCAGCCTAGCTCTCTCTCTCTCTCTCTCTCTCTCTCTCTCTATCTCTCCTCCCTCTCTCCTCTCTCTCTCTCTCTCTCTCTCTCTCAGCTCTCAGCCACCCCATGCATGAAACAAAACCCTAAATGATATGTCGCCACATGAAAAAACAAAACAAAAAAACACTTGCAAACACATTTGATTTTCTTAGTGGGATAGAATGCCATACAAGTTGGTTTTAGAAAATTTTTTTAAAAAAAAATTATTATTTGGCCAAGTTCTGAAATCTCACAAGTAACTTTTTAAATGGTTTGAAATGTTTGGGGATGAAGTCAGCTTCCACTTTGTTTGCATTAATAATAATAATAATAATAATAATATAATAATAATAATAATAATGCACGATATTGGAAAATCTGATATTGTGAGATTTTATTTTGATTAATATTGCAATGTAAATATAGTTTTACAAGATAGATTAAATAGTTGGAATAGCACTACTACTTCGAGTACAGAAATTGAATAATCACAATGTAAAAAAATGCTTTGTCTTGTTTCTAGTCCAGATATTTAAAAATTCTTAATAAAGTGAAATGATCTGCCAGTGGAGTAAAATAATATTGTTTTTGCTTTGAAATATAGATATTTGTACTAGAAATAAGAAAAAAGGTAAGAAATTTTTTTGTTGCATAAATTATATAAAGTTCATATAAATACAGAAATATATACAATTTTGTAGCTCCTGGTCATTGACGACTCTACATATTTTGCGATGTGACTATTGCGAATGTGCACTTTGCGAAATCAATGCTAAAACGATGTATTGTGCAGCCCTAATAATAATAATGATAATTAATTCTAATAAATTATTTGACTTTAAATTTGAAGTAGAAAAAACTGAAATGGTTTAGTAAAACATGCTTTTTTTATTTATTCTATTTACATTCTTTGTTGGATCTTTACTTTTTTTTGACACGATGGTGTGCAAAAGTAAATTTAGACTTAATACCAAATAGCTATTTTTGTTAATCTACAATACAGGTTATAACTATAGATTGATAACTATAGATTGATGTATATTTATTCATTTTTATTCATTTATTTATATTTATTTACAGTGCTCAGTATAATTAAGTACACCCCATTTTGAAAATGAATTTTTCTCCATTTCTCAGTGAATATAGGCTGTATTTTGGTGCATTTAAACAGATTTATTAAACAGATATGTTTAATAAAATAATATTTTAGTCACCAATCATATCTAGAAATTGAAAGATAATACAATTAAATTCAAGCAAAATATTGCAAAAATAAATCACAACCTACAAAATTATAACCTTCAATTCAATTCTTTTGCTTCTCTGATTTTTCCTCCTTTTAAATGTGTATTTAATTTTTTCTATAACATATAAATTTGGCTGTACTAGTTTTTGGACCGTTATCATAAGTTATTTGTTAGATGAGCTCCAGATTTGGCTTCAGTACTGACTAATCTGATGTATATGCACAAATATAATATTGTATAGCTTCCTATTAAAAATCTGAATTTAAAAGATAGATGTGAGGGGGGGTGTACTTATATATGCTGAGCATTGTATATTGATTCACTTGCTCACTTGATACTTCACTTACTCAATCATTTTTTATATTGTTGCAATCTTTCAGCACTCTCACTATAGTTTCATCCAATCCATGTTTCTGCTTCTAATATCCAGCGCTGCTCGAAGAAACGCCAAACCTCAAGCCCTCCCACGGTGCACCTCATCCTGTTATTCACCAAACCTTACATATCCACTGAGCACGCTCAAAAGATTCATAAAACAAATCATCCTGATGCCTGTAATGTGTCCGGGCAGCGGTTGACTCAGAGAACAAGTGCGTTTCACACAGTCTTGCTCACGGGCCTGTGAAAGATTATTCCTCTGGTGACAGAGATCCGCTCTTTCCAAGACACCGGGGGAAGACTTGACCTGTCACTCCGCACGTTTCCTCTGTTAGCCATGGACAATACGGGCTTTCACACACGCCTGGTGGGGACGCTACTTATACGGGGGTCTGTGCATTTTAAGTCTCCCCCTCCCCGAACACAGCATGCACTTAGATTGAGAATCTGGGAAAAGTGGAGCTCTATAAGGGGGAAGTAAGCTAAGTGCCTTGGTAGGTTATTTGATATTCAGCTGTTAATGGTACATGGTATGCTGTATGTTTAAAGGCAGCCTGGTGACAAAGCCGGAGCGGCTAAAATAATGTCCCTGACCCACGGCTGACCTTACTGGAGCTGTCCGGCTGAAACGTATACGCCTCGACCCTTATGGAGTGACATAACCCCCTGCTCATGCTTGCTTTGACTGCTCATAATCAGTGTCACACCATCTTCCTGCTAATACTCCTCTTAACCCTTGACCCTCTCTCGTTTAGCCCTCAAGGCTACTGTAGGCAGGCCAGCCGACCACCTCTGCATGCGTTATGTGAATATGCCGTATGGGATTTATGCTGATTAATCTGCACAGAAATAGAAGTGGCGAGAGATAACGTACGCTCTATAAAGAAATGCTGGGATATTTTAACTTAATTTTGGGTCAAATATGGACATACATTTGAGCCAATTGCTGGGTTAAAAATTTTATTAAAAAAAACAAAAAAAAAACAGGTGTGTTTGTTCATCCCAAGAGGGTAACACTGTATAATAACTGCACACTATGAATTTTCTATTAAGCATTAGCAAATAGTGAATTCATTATCTGTTAAGCATTAACTCTACATTAATAGAAGTTAGTAAGCAGTTTATAACTGCAGCTACAAATGCAGTAATCTTGATTTATAAGCACGTGTAAAATGTGTTTAATGATTGTATTTTCATACTATTGTCAATGATTATTTTTTATGACTTATTTAAGTATTACATTATTCACAAACCAGTTATTTAAGAATAGCTGGTGCTATTTTAAGATCATTCTAAATGCATAAGTAAATGATTAATAAACTATTCAAATTAACATTCATAAATCTTACTAATAGTTCATTTGTATGTTAATAAATACTTTAAGTCAAGTCAACTTCATCCAGTTTTGTGACCTAATCTGAAGTTAGTGACTGTTTATGCTTTATAAATCCCTTATAAATGAAAAATAAAGACTTGGTTATATTCTAAACATGAGAAAAAAGGGAAATAAACGACTTTATTAATTTCTATTAATTTGAACACACACAAAAGAAACTGTATCATCAATAAATCTTTGCATCTTAACTAAAATCAAGTTACTTGCTAAATAATTTTGAAATGTTGTATCAAAATATATTGTTAAAATTAATATATTGTTTATATTATATATATATATATATATATATATATATATAATATATATATATATATATATATATATATATATATATATATATATATATATATATATATATATATATATATATATATATATATATATATATATATATTTTTTTTTTTTTTTTTATTCAATTGTATTTATTGTTAATTGTATTTTGACTCTCTTGTTATTTGGGAATGTTTTAAGTTTACAGTAACTTTATTTTTTAGATAAAATTACAAACATTTATTGTTCATTGCCTTTATTTGTCATTTATAAGGGATTTACAAAGCATAAATAGTCCTCACTTTAGATTAGGTCACAAAACTGCATGAAGTTGAGTTAATAAAGCATTTATTAACATATATAGCGACCAATACTTTATGCCTGAATAATAAAATATATAAATGTTGGTTTGAATAGTTTACTAACTCATTCTAAATTATTCTAAAAGCCACCAACTAAATAACGCAATACTGAATTTAGTAATGAACAATTATTAAGCAATTTGTAATAAATAATCCGTACTAATGAATAATTAATAAATTATGAAAATATAATTACTAAGCACATTATAAATGTGCGTGTCAAAAATACAGCATTTGTAGATGTATTTATAAACTGCCTAATAACGCCTATTAATGTAGAGTTAATGCTTAACAGATAATGAATGAACTATTTGCTAATGCTTAATAAATGATTCACAGTGTGTAGTTATTGTGAAGTGTTAACAAAGATGGGCAATAAATAAAAACAAAAACTACAGTAAACTAAACTAACAGCAGTCCCTGAAAAACGAAGTGAACTAATTTATTAATTAGCAAAAATTAATAATAGTTTTCAAAATTCATAAGCACTCATTCTGTGTTGAAAAAATCTAAAGTTTTACCTAATCATCAGTCAAGCAGAATGATTATATACAAAAAAACATATTCTCCTTACTTCCTTTGCCAAAAATGTAAACTATGCAAGTTTAACTACATATATAGTTTGATCTTTAACATAAAAAAATTACATTTTTATTTTTTATTTGCTGTATTAGTATGTTTTTTTGTTCAAATATTTATTTTATGTTTATTACTAAGAGGTTTGCAAAAAATGTAATCTAATCTGCTTTCCTTTGGTCGACACTGGAAGTGTTCTGTTAACTCTGTTAATCTACAGTTACTAAGACCGAAGCTAAAAATATATAAAAGTAAAACAAAAATGTGTTCACAAAATAAAAACTTAACTAAAACTAACAAAACAATTAATGAAATAAATACTTCACTGAAATATTCCAAATAAAAACTCATTTAAAATGCTAAACTGTGCTCCACTTGACAATAAACTTAGTTAAAACAAACTCACTGTAGTTTTACACTAAATCACATTATCGCGACCGTACTGAGTGTGACAAATATGACAAGAGATCAAGGAACAAATGTGAAAAAGAGATGTTGAGGAGGGACGAAGGTATTATCCATTACATAAGAAGTCAGATCACTGTTTCCTGTTGCTTTCCTGTGAAGGGCAGTGACATTAATCTCTTTATGACCACTGGCTCACTCTGTGTGGTCATACGTAGGAAATGTTCTCACTTACTTCTGCACTACCTGTAAGAAGAAGCTTCCTCTTCCTTACAGAATAACAATCTATCGTCACCATCACAATCCTTCTGATTATTTGATTAGGACTAGGATTTGATTATTCAAATCCTTTTGGACTCACCCTTTTAGCTTTCATTCATTATTATTATTATTATTAATATTATTACATTTATATACAAGTAAAGAAATAGGCTGTACATTTAAGCATTTTAAAACAATTATTTAATGAAACATTTAAAAATATAAATTAAAAAACATGATTATTTACCATCTTTTAACTTTTAAGCTTTCTGTTTTTAATTCTTTTGGTCTTCAACTTTATAATAAAAGTATTTTTTTGAGTTATTATGAAATATTTTGAATTGATTATATTTATCTTAACATTCTTGGTTATATTTTATTATATAATTCATACAATGTGGCATCTACTGCATAGAGTTTATTTTAGAGCAATAAGAAAGTGAAATGTGATTATTATTATTGTTGTTGTCATTTTTGTACTAAATCTTCTCGCTTGATGTTATACAATTAAAAACAGTGACATTCTTAGTCTATATTTTGTTTTATTAAAAAAAGATTCAATTAGGCCATTAAATAGTCACTCTAGTACAAAGGCAGAAGGTCTTTTTTTTAATCATCCGATTACAGACAATTTAAGCAAAACAGTTGTCAAATCAACCTATTTCCCACAGTCATTATTTCCTATTTAGATCCCATCATTATGGTGCCTAAACGTCTTTAATCACTAATTCCTGTAACTTTCGTGGGCTTATACAGCCGTAATTAGTCAGTAATTTATGCTTTAATTCCCTTACATACATACTAGTTGATCCAACAAACACATGCCACCCATTGTTCCCTTCTGCTTAAGCAGCCCTGAAAAACCATCTCTCCCAGGACACTGACCTTGTTTCGGGAAATGTTAATTTAATGTGTACAGAATTTTCACAGCCTTGTCTGAAGGGGAATTGTAATTGGGCCGTCTTTAATTTAAGGCTTTGATTAACTTTCTGTTCAGTGGTTTAAAATTAGGGAGCGAAATATATGAATCGGGGGAAGTGTTAAAGTTGTCTTCAAAAAAAAAAAAGTTTAAAAAGCTATGAATATATGAAGCTATGAAAATGAATCTCTACGAATATATCAGCTTTCTCTAATAATGCCATTTTCTAAATATACAATGATATAACTTTCAGTCGGAGCATAAGCGCTGCGAGCGAGCGCTGAATGGCAGCGTGTTCTCATGAGTATTAAGCTGCTGGCAGATTTAGATGGATGCAACAGAAGCATGTGTGTGAGGATGAGGTGGTCACCCTGGACCCGGCACAGGGGCAGCTGGGAGTGAGAGGACCCTGCTCTCCTCATTTAAATAATGTGGCCTGAATCTGTCACATTATTTCTCCTCCGTATGCTCCCTGTATGACGCATCAACAACAAATTAAGTTGTAAATAAAAGACAATCGGTGCCATTGTTTTGTTTGTGTTGTTGTGCTCCATTTTGTTTGTTGTCTCCCTCCTCCTCCTCCCCGTCCCCTCCCGCTTTCGTTTGTTCGTTTCTGCCCGAACCTCTAATTTTCTCAGCTCTTATCACCCTCTGCCTCCCACTTCCACACATGATGGGAACTCTTGGAAATGACCGTCCCGACAAGTTAACAGAAACAGAGACTAGTTGTCTGTGCTCGCAAACCAGCAGTGAGTGAAGTGACAGAACGTGAATGTTTTTAATAAAAGCGAAAGTGAGTAAAAGGGAAAGTGGGACTTGTGCAGTGTTGTTCTCTTGAAGGAGATTAAGGCCAGTTATTTTAATTGGGGGGAGGTGGAGGGTGTGTGTGTGTGTGTGTGTGTGTGTGTGTGTGTGTGGTGTGTGTGTGTGAGTGGGTGGGGGGGGAGAGAGCTGGCCGTCTGTTTGGGACCCATCTGGACTAGTGGGACAGCGCTACTTCACACGACATAGTTAACGGTCAACGGCAAGCTCACCTTCACGTCTGAGAAGAACATCTTCAGCATGTTGGAGCTGGGGTAGCGTGTGTAGAAGAACATCAGCTTGGCCTTTTTCAGATGGTTCGGCGAAAGCCCCTCTTGGATGTGAAATTTGTAAGGTGAAGGAAAAAAATTGTAAAGACATATAGACATGAAACAAAACAAATATGCGCTTTTATATAATATTAGATATGATGATAAAAAACCAGAATATACCACCCTTACATATATTTACTGCAGGGATAATAATTACACCGATAATTATTTCCATTTTCTGACGACTTCATCCTAACACCTACAGAGCCCCAGTCAATGTAGCATCTCGAGTCAATAAACGTCTGCTTATCCCAATAAAAACGCTATTTATCTGGAGGTGGCACTGCCCTTTAGATTGGTAAACAGAGGGCAGCTGAGGGGGGTCCCAGGAGAGACCGTGGCTAACCAGAGCCATCTACCCATTACAATTAGCCCCAACCCCCAACCCTCCACCCTGAGCCTCCTGGCACGGCCCCCGCTCTGCCAGTTAGGCCGGCTTTAGCCACATCTGCGCTCCAGACTGGCCCAGCCATTTCCTCTGCAAATTAACGGCTTTATAATTTATCAAAATGAAGATGCATGTGGGGCTAAATCAATGGGCCCCCACAAGGTCAATTAAGAGGCTCACCCAGCGCTCGCCCACCCCCCTTTTCTATAAAGCATGGCACCGTCATGGCAGTGCCGCACAGAGTCTGTTATGTAAAGCACCAAGTTACCGAAGCAACAATACATTTATCTACATGTAAGAATGGCTAAAATTGACTGTCGGTGCTATTTGAGCCTCTCTAATAATGGTGTGTATGTAGATTGACGTGCTCCTTCTGCCAAGAGAGGAGGAGAGGAGGAGAACCCTAGGTGACCTCCATTAGGCTGATAGGGAAGACCAAAAGAGCATTACTCTCTTTCCTACCATCTGTCATAATGCATACAGCAAATAACAGCAGTGAATGACAGCGCGGGAGGGAGAAAGAGAGAGAGTTAAGCTGTCTTTTTCACAACAAGTCAGATTTTTCAAGGACCTAAAGGCTCATTTAAAAACCAAGAGTAGGGAGAAGCCCAAAAAGTGCACCTTCGTAAAATAAAGTGAATAATAGAGTCTGGAAAAAGAGCCCCGGTAAACGCCTTCACCGTTTTTTCTTTTATCATTATATTTCGAGAGATTAATCACATCGAGATGCTCTTTAATCTAATGGGCGTCGCACTTTGGAAGCGTTCGCAGTTGCCACTGTTCAATCTCTTCGCAGTATTTACAGAGCGACGATCATATCAGTTCATTCTGCCCTGTCTCTGCTCTGTTAACAGCATTCATAAATCCCAGGTATCTCATTACTCAGTGCCATTAACATTCAAGACATTGACTTTTAAATAAAACAAACAGTCGCAGATCTTGGGAACAATTGTGCGAGGACGACTCGACAGGGCTTGACTCACATTTCCTACAAGTAGACCTGGCTTCCAAGAAAAATACTGGCGTTTCTAGGATACGTAAATATGCGAAACGACAAAATAGATCGAGTAAACACCGGCCCACTGAGTGTGTAAGACAACCCGGTACATAGTCAACATGAATGAAGGACATAATGCAAACATGAATATGAAGTATTTCAGGGGAGGAGAAAAATGGGGCAGCTGTGGTTTATAGCCAAATGAGATACTACATAAACAACACCGCCATAGATGCACTGCATCATTAGGCTTTTTTAGGGCTGGTTTTGTATTAAGCATGTTGCATGTAAGGGAGACAATAACTAGTGAAATGTGATCCTGCGGCCAGGTGTAAGGAGAGAAAGGAGGCAAAAAGGACATAGGGATGCTAAATCCATAAATTAATGCTAGACATCTGTTCAGCAATATGAAAGATTAGAGCAACAAATGTACTACAGCTGAGACTTCAGCTCTTGCTTAGAGGAGGAAATAAATAGGAAGCATTTTCAGATTGTTGGCTCGGGGGGAAAAAAATCTAACTTTGATGACAATCTTTTGACATAAATCAGAAAGGACTCAAATTTTGTCATTCCACCAGCAGAGTGATTTTGAAATCGAGAAGGTCTTTTATTAAACCACTTTGGCAAACCGAGTTTGAAAAGTGATCTGAGCAATGTCTTCATAGCGCGTTTTCTTTGCTTCGCTTTAATTGATGAAACCTGAATCTACGTGCAATAGCTGCCTCAGCACTTGAGCATTGAGCTAGCGCAACCATGAACCTCTGTCCTCGTCTACTATATTAGACATGCAAACTGGCTTCACCTGCCGCCCACCCCCCACCCCATTCTTACAACAGCCCTGTGCCAGAGCTGTTCGGTCTCTCTATATGCAAATGATGGGGGAAACTGAACAAGGCTATTTTTCTTGAGATGCAAAGAGAGCACGTGACAAGGAAGATCATGCTGGCCATGGCTGAAGATAATTGGCTGCTTGTTTCTTCTAGAATTTGAATAGAAATTCATATTTGATTAAACACCCTATTTTGCAAATATTGAGATGTTGTTGTTCAGGTCCCAACTGTGCAGGTGTGCAAGTACACTTAGAGAAATAATAGACTCTTACATGAGCTGAAGAGTGCTTACTTGGGGAATTATCTTTGCGTTTTTAGAATGGATCGCTTGCTCATTCTTTTGTGTAATCATTTATTTTATTAAACTATTTAACCTTTAATCTTAAACTTCAAAAGTTACTCTTAAAATAAATATATATATTTTTTATGTCACATTTGGTGTTGTTCGTTTTGACTTGCATTCAAAGCTTATCAAAGATCTAGTAGCCATTTGGCAAAAGGTTAAAAAGAGGGAAAGGGATGAAAGAAAAGCAGCTACCTGCAAACACCTGTTCACACCAGAGAAACAGGATGAAAAGAAAAGACCCACTGCCAGGCAACAGCTATCAGTGCACTTTTACCTAAAGCAAGCTGGCGATGTTCACAAGAAATACGCTTTGTTGTGTTCTGAGATCACATGTTGTGTTAAAAAGCTATTTTTAATTTATTAAATTATGAAGCTCAACAGTATTGGGACATTTTTACCCTTGCTGCGTTCACTTGAAGCTGAATGAGAACCAGTCCTCCGAAATTAAGCTTTCCTCCACTGACAGAAATCTTTTACCATTCTTCTAACACAACTTTCTAGGGCCTCTAAGCAAAGGATCCCACTTGTCCTTTTACTTCCTGGCTTTGAAATATGATTTGCTTTGAGCATTTATGTACAAAGTCTTGCATGTGCTGTGATGAAAGAGGAGGTTTTATTGTGAGTCTCCCTGTGATAGTGTGAGAACAGAGAAGATGGGAGGTATCTTAGCCACGGCGGGGCCTTTCAAGCACTTCTCCATATAGCGCACACTTAAAAGCCTCCGTCCACCGAAGTTCTTTTTAATCTGCACTACTAGAGGAACACTGCTTTTTGAATGTGGCAATTAATGGAGATTCATTAAAATTAAGTTTATATCTTTCAAGATGTGTTTGTCATTCGTAGGGCATTCAAGCTGCACTCACACTAAAAGCGTTTCATCTATCTAAAGAAATGAAAATACAACATTGAAACATTTTGTTTGAAAAAGGATATTGTACTTCCTGAATATGGAGAGATGTCTGACATGTCCTGAAGGTCTCCGCATTCTGACTTGATGAGGGACAAGGACAAGCCTTCATTCCCTGGGTGTGTTGGTGAGATGGAACGATGGTGGCTGAGGTGGTTAGACGACATCTTGGTCCGTAGGCTGGTGGTCTCTCTGGACAGATCCAGAGACTCAGGAGAAGACCTATCCTTTCCTGGGTAAGGCCCTGTTGGGGCACCTAAAGGGCTTTGGAAAGGGTAGCCCATTAGAGGAAGGGGGAAAGGATGGCGGAAAGAGGGAGGACTAAAGCCCATTGTAGAAGATAAAGGTGGGGGGTGCAGAGAGGGATGGTGGTGGTGACCCCAGGTGTGGGAAGAGACCCAGTCTGATCTGAAGAGTTCTTTCTCACCACCAAAGGCAGGGCCTCTGTTTGGTCGTTTGAGTTGGGCACCTGCATACTAGCAAAAGTGTCCAGGGGATTAGGAATGATGACATCACCAAAACATTGCAAGCGCTGGTTGGCAGTATGGAAATTGGGGTTTCTCCATTGACTGCGAAACGATCAGGGGATTCCATGTGCAGGGGTGGGAAAACCTGAGGAACTGGGCGTGGAGGCTTGGCAAAGACCTTCACCACAGTGTCCACTACCTGGGACATTGCTGTATTGAGCTCTTGTTTTAGCGTTTCTGCCAGCTGTTTGCCCTCTGCATGCATGGAGGTTGGTCCCTGGCTCTTTCCTCTTGACCCATCACGCTTGGGTTTGTCCCCCTCCATCATGCTCTGCTCCCGAATAAGTGCGCGTGCTCGATCCAAAAAGTGCCCCGGATCCAGGTCAGACATTTCGTTGTCGGAACGATCTGGGACAGAGTCGTGGGCACGATTGTCCATTCCATCAGAGCGCATGCTGTCTTCAGAGAGGTTACCATCTTCATCGTTTTCAGAGTCAGTGCTGTCATAAATCTGGTAGAACTTCTCTTGCAGTTGCCGGAGCTGCTTCTGCATGTCCTCCAGCTGTAGTTTGAAGTTGCCGCCGTTCTTCGTGTTTCTGTTCTTTGCGTGCAGAGACGAGCTGCTGAAACTCTGCTGCTGCTGCTGTGGCAGTTTCTGTTTGCGCTTGTTTTCCCGGTAGTTCTCACGAGGACTCGGGGGCTGCGCTGCCCCCTCACGGTCGTTATCTCCTGCTCGAAGTGTGACGCTGGGAGAATGGCTCATCCCACGGATGATGTTCTCCACCCGGGCTCGTTTGGCCCTTAGATGCTCATCTGTTAGCCTCTCCATCTCAAATTGGGTCATGGAGGGCCTGCTGAATGGTGAAAGGCACTCCTGAGGGCTGCCCCGTGAGGAGTTGCTGCAAGCATCCTCCTGCTGGATCTCTGAGCCGGTACTCGAGAGGCCACTTCCCTGGAAATTAGGCTCACTGCCTCCATTTTTGGTCAAATTGTTTTTCAGAAGCTGAGATATGATGGTTGCCCCTGGAAAGGGCATGACAGCGTCTTCATAAGAGTTTGCTCTCTTCAACAGCTTGCGAAGCACGTTGGACTTCTCACCGTCTGCGTGCTGCACCACTGAACACTCAACATCCTGATCGGAACCGTGGGGATTCATGGCACTAAGAAAGGTTGCTTTTGCGCGGGTAAAAACCACAGATGCTTGCCCAACAGTCCTCTTCACTCCTATGTCAACTCTTCTTCTCTTGGTTTGTCTGCTTAAGAGGGATGTGCTGTCATGGTCAGGCATCACTGGAACTGTTATTGTGCCATCTTCGAAAGCCTGTCAGCTGGGCACAGCTCGAGAACCCTGGGAACCTGGCCAGAAAGAAAGGACTGATGAATAATTTTCTTTATATGTCTCCAAGTTTCTTGTGCCCAATTCTAAATGCTATTTGAACAGGCTAATGTCTTAGACAACATCACACAAGGATTAAAAATTCTTGAAATGTTGGGCCTACAGTATTTTAAATAAAACTGACAAAAAGCTTATAGCTTAAAATACATATATTAAAGCCAGTTACAAAGTTGTCATTTGAACATTTTTCAAATAATCTACAAAAAGACTGCATGCCAACAGTCTAATTCTCATGTAAGACCCCATTTAAAAATCAAACTGCTGTGTTTAGCTAAACATATCCTGCCACTATTGTGCTCACACAGCCAACTTGCAGGCTTTGTTCACTTTGGTAAGTGTATATGTACCATTTGCCAAAGAAACAGCTACAGTTGATATTTGCAAAGACCTAGCAAATAAAGACACTTATTATCTTTGAAAGATTAACTGCCTTTTATATTCCCACGTAATTAAAAAATTATAATACAACAAGTATAATACACCACACGAATTACATTCAGGGTTAATGAATTGAATTCAAGTATAAATCCTTTTTGTGTGTAATGCAGTGTAATAAACGCTAATTGCACGTTTTGCAAGTTTGTTGACGGAGATCGGCCAACGTTATTTGTCTAATCTCAAATTACATTTTAAAAAGTTTGAGCTCCCCATGCACATTAGAAAAAAAAACTTATATATAGCTTTGCTCATTGGGAATGTAACGCACATTAAAAAGGCACATCATCTCACACATGACTAAAGTGCACAGCTTTGCTAAGCACGTATTAATTAACGCAACTACTTCTCCACAACATACAAATCTAAATGTTATAGATAAAATATACGTGTAATAATATAATGTGACAGTGTATTTATTATGATCAGTACGGCTACATGATAAACGTTCGTTATTTTAATAAAAAAAAATTATATTCTGAGACATGCACCTTGTAAGACATAACTTTAGTTGTTATTCAAGACGCACCGACTGAGATTGTCCGGAGTTTACATTTAGGATATAAAATACCAGCAAAAACTTTGCTTTAGCTGTCTCTAAATATAGATATCTGACAAATCATGACAACATGGCAACAAAATCTGTTCGTTTTGGATGTCTTTCAACCTCATACGGACACTGCGTCCTATGCGCACCTCTTCTCGCCAAATATTTAAAGCCGTTCAGCTTAAAGCCGAAAAAAGTTAACAAAGAAAGAACATTAAACTAATTCAATCACGCTCATGTGAACACACAAATCGGATAACGCAGTTGATGTGTTAAATAGCCTAAACATGTATGTGCCACCAGCAAGTTCTCGAAAATAGTAGTTTTAAACATTTAAAAACCCAAGGACCCTCACTCAGCCAACTCAAAGACCCCTGAAAGGCATTAAAACTACTAAAAAAACTTTTCTTCAGAAACATTTAAAATTATTTTAAAATTCTGTCAGTTAAGAAATTTCAGATTAGTTACGACAAATCATAAAAATCTTGGAAAATTATATGATTATTTAGATATTTTCTCCAGCAAACCCTGATCGCATGCACTGACGCACTGATAGGAGCACAGTGATGCACTGATCATCAAACCAAAAATATTTGATCAACAACCACGTGCGTGACATTCATTTTGACAATAAAATAGACTTTACGGATATGTCGGCAAATCTTTCCTAAACATATGAATCGTATGTGCACGTAAACTGGAGCTTTGATGTCTACTATCTGACTTTCACGTCATGAAACGATGATGATGATGATGATGATGATGAAGAAACGCGTCAAGCTAGAGTGGCAGTGAAAGTGAGATGCTAAGTATAAGCTTACGTTTATAAAAATAAAGGTTGATCAACGGTAGCACCTTAGATTCAGCAAAAGCCATGTTCTTATCAAGGCGCTTTTTTTTGTATTGAGATAAAAAAAGTTCTTGTTAGACATTATAGGTTCTCAAGTTCACTGTTGTTGTCCCTCGGCTCTTTAAAGCACTACAGCAAGGCGTTCAAAAAAATTAAAGAATGAAAAGCAGCATAATAGTTCTTTGTAACACTTAAAAGATTCTCCGGTGACATCTGGAACCTTTTTTCTATTTGATTCTTTTCAAGCGAAAGCGTCTATGTAAATGACGAGGACATTTGTTATTGGCATAAAACAACAGACGACTGACACCAAAAATGTAAAATAATAAAGATGCGGAAAGTGCACGCACGGTGTACATCCGAGAAGAGAGCGACTGTCCTATTACGAGGAATGAACGGCAAGTTCAGAACTGAGCGTACATGTTTCGCGTCGCCTCTCCAAAGTCTACAAGCAATATTACAAGTGCGTATTTATACTTACTTTACGGAAAACATTAAGATGTTATCCCTCCGAAATGGCACGAATTTAAGGTAAAGTTAAAACAACCGCAACCCGAAGACAGTGAAGGATAAAGCGGTACAGCGCATCAAATGGAAAGTCATCAGAACAAAACTCAGCGCGAGCGCAAATGACAAGGTTACTTACTCTGAAGATGAGAGCGAATTGAGCTTCTTCGCGATAGTGTAAGAGAAAATACAGAGGGTTGTTCGCCCCGTGATGAATATTGTAATTTCTCGGGACAAGCGAGAGCGAAGAGAGTGAGATAGAGAAAGAGCTCTTGTGCGCCGCTCCTCTCTCTGCATGAAAACTGTATGTCTCAGCGCACGCTGCCAGGAGGAGGCTGAGAGCGCGCTCGCACCAACAAGATTCACTTTAAGACGCGGCTGAAGGAAGCAGGAAGACGGCGCGTCATAATCATTGTGATGTAACGCTCGCACCTACCAATAAGAACAGTCCGCTGGATTTAGAGGAATACAAACAAGTGAAGTTGAAGACTCCGCTCGAGCACAAACGAATGATACGGAAACCTATGTGGGATATCTGTAAGGATATGCACTTTTTTAAACAATACGTTCTCTGTGCGGATTTTGTTAAAACAGCTATCTACATTATGTTAAAGTTGTTTATGCTCATTGAAATGTATACATTATGTGGATGCATGTTTAGCATGATGCTTTTGAAAAAATATAAATATTAATGTGTAATATTAGGTGCACTTATTATTATTATTTCCTCAGAGAAATACAATTGAATTTTATAACTACTTTTGCATCATTTCTATATTCTGTCATCAACTAATGTATAATAGCGAATAGTATATTTTATCACCACGTTTAAAAATAAGACAAAACTCACAACATTCGTAAAATGTGGTATTCAGGCCCCGAGAAATGACCGCAGCCTCGACCTCGTGCGTGCCGGGGTCCGTGAAAATAGTTTCGCTTGCCAAGGTTGTCTTTGAGCTATGTGCTTCTTTCTACTTAAGACCTTGTTCTTACTTTAGATCCCTCCTCCTAACCTCCACAGTCAACAGATGAAGGAATACGCGGATGCTTTGATATGTTCTTACTAATTGCTGTTTAGTTTAACAGACTTCTTCTTGCAGTTATAAAACCGTAGGATTACCTCAAAATGCATTCTTTAAAAATTAAGACACATGCTTTGTGATCAGTTTTTAAGACAGCTTTATACATTTAAAACAACAACATCTAAATACTTAATATTTGATTGTAAATATCTGCTACAGAAAAGAGTGTATTGGTGTTGCCTTTCCTGCAAAGTTTGATTTTCACCGAACACTTAGACTGTTGATGCGCAGCGCATGCCAACATTATCAATTATCTTGCGTTACTGTCAGTCTTGTTCATAGATTTTAACCACAACGCTAACATAAAGTTATGCGCTATAGAAGAAAAAAGGCATAGGATTATTTAGACGCATTATTTAGAGAGCCATTAGCCAATCAAATGATGATTTCTCACCATCCTATCAGGTGCTTCAGCATGTAAGCAGATTTCCCAAAGCCTTAACCTACTTTTCTGTAGTCGATTTTACTGTTCATTGTTGAAATTAAATTGTATTCAAAACGTCGCATTTTACTCATTTTCTGTCATAAATGTAAAAGTTTTACCCTTTTAATTTTTTTGTAGTCAAAGCCACCTCTTCTTGTGTTCTTGTAGCTGCTCTTTGAACGAAATGTGATGTGATCCTATTATGGTGTCTGGAATATATTTATTTATACAAATCAAATTTAAATATATTATCCAGCGTGTGAAATAAATCGTGTACTTCATGTGTTACCAGACGTATTTAATTATGGTATTCTAAAAAAACGGTATTGAAAAATCATCCAAGCACATTTCAGTGGTCTCATTCATTCCAAAGCATGTTTGGGCTGTCAGAGCAAATGACAGCAGCGCAGCTGTTTGACCTATTAATGAGATTATTACTGTAACCCTGTTGATCTGAATTCTTTTACATATTTGGGTTAGAAAAAATCAACTCCAAATTTATTCAAAACAAAACTTGTCAGCATCAATGATGATTATTATTATTACTTTTATTATTATTATTATTATTATTATTATTATTATTATTATTATTATTATTATTATCTAATATTAACCACCGATTGTATTATACATTTTAAGGTGATTGTTACATATTTAAATAACATTCATCCCTTGAGATTTTACCTGATGGTGAGCATTTTTTCCGACAGTGTTCCTCCTTTACGCATTGAATGGAAAACATGTTTTGTTATTCGTAACTACGAAAAAGGGGAAAATAACTTTTCTTTAAGTTTAGAATAGGATTCACTCTCACAGCAACAAGCTCTTTTCTTTTCCTTAAATGAGGACAAAAGGAAAGGCGTGCTGTTCAGTCAGTTTCCATGTCGCAAGCAAATGTTATTGTGAGTGAATAAACGACTGGGAAGGCAGGATTTTTGCAGCAGTGAATTTCTTTTCCAAAACAGGTGTTCCAACTTATTTTGTTAGCATCTTTCCCAAAGGCACGCTCGGAGTGCGAGCTTAGTGGAAAAATACATGACAACATTAAAGCAGTGGTGTTTGGAGAAGGAAAACGCCTCTTAGGTGTAGAGGAAACCTGTTTATTAACACCGCCACCTCTGATCTCTCTGTCACCTTTCTGCTGGACACTCACTCTCTAAATGTCTTAGACTCGCTTGCACTTCATCAGGGATAACGGCTAAACACTTCAATATAAAACCGAACATCATGGTTAATATTAGATGTCTGCGTAAACGGACTCATTTAATTTTAAGCGTCAGTATATAGCAGTCATTGCCATTACAAAAACGGAACTATTGTTGTATTAAACTGCTGGCAGAGAAGAAAATATAATTAAGTGACAAAAAGGTCTTGAAAAATATGTAAACCAAACTTTATCCCAGCAAAAGCTTTCTAACCCGCCGTCAATTTGAAAAGACAATTGCTCACCTGCTCTTCCACAGTCCTTTTTTCCACTCAGCCCTCAGAGATTACGAGAAAGCTGGCGTTAAAGATATTCGCCACCTATTATTAATTTTTATTTATATCACACGTGTATTTGTTTTGTATTTGTGACAGCACATGAGTTAGCCTAAATTCCGATAGTATTGCAACTTATTTGCTTTTGCGCGTCTGACTTTCAGTACCAACTGTCTTGCTTCCACACAACTCTGGGTAACCAGCTTCTTCTCTCTTTACAGACCACATCTCTATATAATGCAAATTATTTCAATGACTTTCAGCAGAGTGGATTTTTAAAGCACTTTTCTGTTAAAATGTTCTCAATTCATTTGGTTAAAGTTCGTCTCACGTAATCCGAATTGTCTTTTGGCGCCCCTAGCGTAGATACGGATACAGAAACTTGGAGCAACTTCAAGAATGTTTTAAACAAATTTCAAACTACTAACAGCTTTGAAAATTAAAAAAAGAATTAGATAAATAAATAATAATGATAACAATAATAAATTCGATTAATTATAACAGCTACATGTGTTTTCTGATGTGTAGGCTACACTGATACCGACAGCAATGAAACAGCAGTTGCTATGGTTACATCTTCACCTAATGGCGAATTCGGTTCTCAAGCGTTTACATTTACAGACTCTAATTTGTCATTTACTTTTTGAGGTTAAAGGTACATTATTTAAAAGGCTGTTGAAGTTTATCACTTTTATGTTGATATACTGTACACTGACAACGGTCTCTGTTGCTATTGTTACATCTGCACCTGAAGCCGAATATTGTTCACAAGTGTTTACATTTGCACACTCTTATTCAAAATCAGACTTTTAAAGTTAATAAAACTATTTTAAAATGGTGTTGAAAAAAAAAGATAAAATAAGTTGATGTACACTCCAGTAGGCTACTGACAGTCATCGAACAGCTACAACAATGGTTGAATTCACCTAAATGCGATTTCATTTCGAGAGGGTTTACCTTTGTGCATCTTGTTTAGTCAAGTTTGTGAGCTTAACAATACCTTGTTTAAACTTGAAATGCATAAAAGCATAATCCAATTAATACATAAATACCAAAATCACCATTTGAATCGTAAATTTGAGTAATTTGTTCAAACTGTTAATAATGTAAATGACTTTTAGTGTCGACTTTATTTTATGTAATTATTGGATATGGACATTATGCCTACATATAATAGGAATTTGCTTTTAAACCAGAAACAGGTTCAACCTCACAATGACTTATTTACTTTATATGAACTACAGAAAATAAAAAAAGCAAGCAAGCAATCAAAAAAAAAAATAAAATAAAATAAAAAATAAATAAATAAATAAAAAAAATTGTTTAAAGAAATTTTGAAAACACCCTCCTTTCCCCAATTCTAATCATGTTTTTTTCTAGTATTTGATTAGTAATCAGGTTGAATGACATGTAAACTTGAGTAGGCTGAATATTTATCTGTTTATGTAATTATTATAGAATGTAAACCTACAAATAATGGGTCTTTGATTTCAAACCTGAAACAAGTTCAGCCACACAATGACTTATTTCTATCACTTTTCATAGGGGGTGTATTTTAACAGAATTACACAGCCGATTTTATTTATTTTTTTAAAAGCACCTCAACCATTTTTTTTTTTTTTTTGTGACAACATGGCACTATTGAGGGTAGTTTTTTTCTAAAGGCCATCCGGAAACACAGCTGACACAGAGGTGCATTTCTATCCTATTTAATGTGCTTTGCTCAGGATAAGTTCAAACTGTGGTTTTTCCTAGATGTGTCAGTTATACATAGTAAGCTCCCGCGGTTTGCATAACTGACTGAGAGAGGGTTTGTATAACTTTAATCCATCCCGCAGTTAGAGCATGCATTATTCAAAGGACCCAAAGTTGATAGCCCCAAATAAATTAGCATTCAGATGCAATATCAACAAACAAGGCGAAAAAAAGAAATCAACTGGGCTTCATATGTCACTTCTGTGGATTACAGATGTCCTGGGGGCTACTGGTAAAGAGAGGATCAGTGGGATAGACTGCCAACAGATAAACAGTATCTAATGCTGTGTGGACACTGACATTGCCCTTTCATGCTGATCTGTGACCTGCTACCTGAACCCTAGCATGAGACCCCAAAGGAGAAATGAACTTTAAAAAAAACAAACAAAAGTCCTATAAGTACAGTTGAAGTCAAAAGTACTAGCTCACTTGTGAAATTTAAATAATAAAAAAAAACTTCACAAGTGTTGTTCAACAAAAATTTTTTTCAACAAATTAAAAATACTAAATTTTTAAAAACTAATTTCTAATAACATTAATTTTGTCTTTGTCATGGTAACAGTGCATACATTTACTTCAGATACTAGTATTCAGCTCAAAGTGCAATTTATAGGCTTAACTAGCTTAACTACACATTATAAAAAAATCCGTAATTTTATGTTTTTTAACCTTAAAAAAACCCCAGTAAAATAACAGTCGTTAAACTACAGAAATTTACCGTAGAATAACGACCGTTAAATTACAGAAATTTCTTTATATTTAAAATTCTTGTAAATTCAGCTGGGGGTGCCGGAAAAAAAAGTAAAATAAAGGATAATAAATTACAGAAGTTTACCGTAGCATAACGGCCGTTAAATTACAGAAATTTACTGTAGAATAACGGACGTTTAATTACAGAAATGTCTTTAATTTTATATTTCTGGTAAATTCAGCTGGGGTTCCGAAATAATAGACGTTAAATTACAGAAATTTCTTTAAAATTAAATTTCTGGTAAATTTCTGTAATTTAACATCTGTTATTCTATAATAAATTTCTGTAATTTATCGGCCGTTATTCTTGAATAAATCTCTGTAATTTAATGTCTGTTATTCAATGGGTAATTTCTGTAATTACAGCAGTTTTTCTATGATAAATTTCTTTAATTTAACGATAGTTATTCTACAATAAGTTTCTGTAATTTAACGTCTGTTACAGTAAATTCTGTAATTTAACAGCCGGTATTTTACAATAAATTTCTGTAATTTAACGTCTGTTATTCTACAATAAATTTCTGTAATTTAACCTCCGTTATTCTACAGTAAGTTTCTGTAATTTAATGTCTGTTATTCTATGGTAAATTTCTGTAATTTAACAGCTGTTATTCTACGATAAATTTCTCTAATTTAACGGCTGTTATTTTCCCTTTTTTTCCACCACCCCAGCTGCTGGAAAAAACACAAAATTAGGATTTTTTTTTACAATGTAGGCAAGTTAGGATAGTTATTGGATCTTAATTAAATCTTAATGGGGCAAATTATATTGACCTTAACATTTAAATTGACCTTTAGAGGAAAAAATATTATAGGTAATACTGAGAATATTTTAGTCTTTTAAACATTGGAAATATTCAAAAAAAGAAGACAGTTTTAAAGGAAGGTTATTATTTAGGTTTAACTCTACATGTACTCATTTTACACATCTTTGACCAGTCTCTATGAGCAATATTGGTTTCTTTGTCTCTAGTTGTAAAGCACTGCATAATTGTAATATTAGTCTTGTTCCATAATATTCTACCACGTCTCCGTGCCGAACAGATAATATCCCGCACCTTACTAATCACACTAAATTGAAAGGCCATATGAGGCAAAGAGAATAGAAGGGGAGAGATGTAATAAGACTAGATTAGGGGTGGCAGCACACAAGAATAGATATAAAAAGGGGAATATTACTGCACTGTAGATGCTGTTGTGCACAAATTCAGTCAGCTTCCAGGGGCCATCAAGATTCAGGGAGTAGCTATTATTCTACACATTAGCGCGGGCTAGCTAAAAGCTCTTATGCTTGAAGGGGTCTTGGAGGTCTTCAGGAAAAAGGATGTGGCACTAAGAGTGGGCAGTGTTTAAGAGACCCCTGGTACTCTGCGAAAATGGGAGGCTCTCGATGTGACAATGTGACATGCCGGATTCATTTACAAGACTGGCGGAGCAGGGAATCGAATATGGTATTGGGACATGGAAACGATGTTATGACATGTAACCATTACCGTCACGAAGAACGGAAAAAAATAAGGAGGGAAAACAACAGAAAAGAAGATGTGAGGTAACTAAATAGAACAGCTTTTTGAATATAACGCAAGATATTCTCTCAAATGTGACCCAAGTAAGTTCTGGACTCTTATGGGACAGATGAACCTCAGTCTGTGCTATCAGATACTGGCTTAATTCTACACGATTATACTTCATGTTTACCAAAAGCGTCCCTGGTAAACACTAACAATAATGCTGCTTCGTGCCATGGACAGAGTGAAGCTTAATGCAAACATGTTCTAGGTTGAAAGGTCAGGTTTCTTCAGCTAAAAAAAAGGGATAGTAGGATTGAGAGAAAGAGAGAGAGATAGAGATATTTATTAAATTGGCAATTTGAATATTAAAAATCGCTTTATGGTGGATATGGATATAATGAACGAGATTGCAAAGAAAACCATATGCTCCTGCACTCATGGTATTAAAAAAATCCATAGATACGGTGGAATAAAACGCTGTTGGTGGGACCTGAGCACTAATTCGGATCATTAGATTTTGAATGGCAAGCTCTTGTTTGATTCAGTTCTTGCCTCCAGTTGCAATTCATAATTTGATTCGGTGAACGGAGATTTATTTTTTAATGCTATTGGTATCAGTTTGCATTCCTGAAAATACATTTCATCCATATTTCGAATAAAAATCAAAGTCTTTAAAATAATTGCCTGATTAATGCTAGATATTGCCTTCGAAAATGTGTGCCTTCTAAAGTAAAAAGATGTATTTGATGATAGAAAATAGAAAATCTAATGAACTGAATACGCCCTGAAATAATGGCATCTATTTATAGGGATGTCCAGATCCGATCATGTGATCGGAAATTGGGCCCGATCACGCAGTTCAGATTCGATCGAATCAGACGTTACCTCCCGTAAAGGACTCGAATATATATGTATGTATATTATTTTTTATCACAGCAGCATGACATCATTTTGTTGCAGAGACGCTATTGGTTAAATTCCAGCAAAGTAAAACACGGAAGCAGCTTGAAGCGGAAAGCGCGAGTATGTCTGCGGTCTGGAGGTATTATAAAGTTAATGACGACAACATCGCCAAAGCAAAACTGTGAGATATGTAAACTTGGGATTGCCTGCCGGGTGTTTTAAGTTGAGGTGTGTTTGTTTTATATTAGATTTTTTTATACATATATATTTACTGTTGCACTAAAGTCCAAAGTGAAGAATTTATGTTATTTACATGTTATATTAATTAATTTATTGTCCTGGCTACCTCACAGAAGTGCTGTGTTTGTTAACAGAGTTGTTTGAATGTTAAAATAAGGTTGAATTCAATAAAAAACAAGGAACATCCTGGATCTGTTCTTCGCTTTTCTTTATTGTTTTTTTTTATGTATTATAGAAGTATCGGATCAGGTTTTGGTATCGGTAGATACTCATAATCAAATGACTCGAGGGCAAAAAAAACAAAAAAACAGAACGGGACATCCCTATCTATTTACAGTATGTGTATATATAGTGTTTAATATATATACACCATTAACAATTCCTGTAGAATTTACAGTAACTTACTGGTAGCAGTTTGCCAGTAACTTACTGTAAAATAAACACTGTTACTATATTATATAGCACCATTTATCTTACTGTATATGTATTTACAGAATTGTATGTATATCTTTGCTGTAATATATATTGTAATTTCACGATGCAAACCCTTAAAATACAGTAACATACTGCATAACTGTGCTATAGTAAAATGCAGTTCATTTTACAGTTAAATACTGTGTAATTTATAAATATCGTAACAGTGTATGGATACCAAACCCTAGTATCCATAAATGCTTCAGTCAAGTATTGCCAGTTAAACTATTTCAAAGAACATTACTTTTTTTAAGTGATTATTAACACATCCCATGCTTTTTCCTCTCTGTCTGTCTCAAGGCAGTTCCAAAACAACTCAGGAAGACTTTTAAAATGAATTCATTTGTGCATCCTCTTAAAACAATCCAATCTTAAACCAGTTGCTCATTCCATAGCGCCCATATGTATTTATTCATCTCTCCGCTGTGTTATTCCCCCTCTTACATTCACTGCCGAGGTCTTAAACTTAACACGTAATTACACAATGGTGAGCCCTGCCTGTGATAAGCTTTTTGAATGAATGAGTAGCCGCTGAGACTAAATTGCTCTCGCTCTCCTGCTCCCTCCTGTCGCCGTCTGGCGTCAGGTCAGGGTTGAGGCGAGTTGGCAGTGCGGAGAGGACCAGGCCTGGCCCGTGCCTCAGTGCTGCGGGACCCTACCCAGACTGCACGGCACCCTCTGGCCTTCACAATGAATAGAGGTCTTCAGACACCAGTGCACTGAACTGAGGCAGCCCTTTTCAGCAAACAATCCTATCTGCTTCCTCTCCACTCCAGTCCTCCTGCAACTTCACTCAACTCGTCCAGTTTGTCAGGGGGCTTATTTTTGTTGTTTATTCCATGTGTTCAGGAGGAAAGAAAAAAAAAAAAAGAAGAAGAGCTAGAATGCTGGAA